>NC_045970.1:47879300-48054071 GCF_010909765.2 Amblyraja radiata | reverse complement strand
AGGCCATTTGGCCATTCGGCCCTTCGAGCCTGCACCGCCATTCAATATGATCATTACCTATGATCATATGAGGAGAGGGTGGGGAAGGAGGGAGGGAGAGGGTGGGGAGGAGGAAAGGGATTCAAGTGAGCAGGAGAGGGTGAGGAGAGGGAGAGGGGTGGGGGCAGGGAGGAAGAGAAGGAAGGAGAGAAGTGAGAGAGAGAGAGAGAGTGAGAGGGTGAAGAGGGGAGAGGGTGGGCAGAGAGATGAGAGGGTGGGAGGGAAAGGGAGGGAAGGAAGGAGAGAGAGGTGGGAGAGGAAGGTTCACTGTCCTCCACGATCAACCATCAGCCAGGTTCACTTGCAGGACCCCTAGTTCTTGCTAACCTTGCACTCTCTCTGAGACCCGCTGTGAAGGATCGCCTCCCACCCTTTCTTTCTCCTTCTCCCCCCTCTCTCTCTGTAGGGAAGCCACTGTCCACTGCCTGAACGCACCAGATATCCAGATCTGTTCTGTTTGTCTTGCGCTGATCACTGGTGGCTGAGTTCAGGCGTGTTGACTCTGGCTTGAGAAAACATATGGTGGCGTGGACCATTATGCAACACCGCTAAAGGACGGTAGCTGGCAAGGAGATTTCACAATCGCCCATACACTTGTGGATTTGAACAGCCGTGGAGAGAGGAAAAAAACCCACACAATTGGCCTCTAAGGCGTTGGTTCAAATATACTTCCTTGGTAATTGGGGGGGTGCACCCAGATATTTAACTCTTATATGTTCTGGCTACATGTAAATCGTTTTTACCCCTCTTCAAATAAATCAACGCTACTTCTGTTTCTGCTGGCTTGGCACCTCCAATTTTATTCGGTGTCCCAGTTAAATGTATTTAATTATCATCGCCATCCCCTTCTGCTCCTTAGCTCAGCTTACCTGAGCTTTGAGTCTCAGCTTTAGGCGCAAGGTAGTTCTTTCAAACAAAACTACACACACACACACGCAGCCAAAAATTACCTGCGTTCCTTCTTTACATTTTAACGTCAACAAAACATAACAGCAACAGCCAGAAAAGTAAAAATCATCGATAAACAAATTCGCCGAGGGGAGCAAGTGGCAATATTTTTTTTTTTACCTCCTGAGCGATTTCAGAGATCAGTGCCCGGAAAAGTCCTCCTTGATTATGGTGAGTTTGCGACGTGTCACCAATGTTATTTTGTAATCACCGTATCTCAAATCCAAAGGTTCGACTGGGCGACTGTTTAACAATCCAGTCGAGTTAAAGTTTAACTCGCTCTATCTCCCCACACCGCAGCCTTTGCTCGGCAAGGCAAGCTGCCTGTTAGGTTTGTGTGCAAGGAAGGAACCGCAGACGCAGGTTTACACCGAGGTTTAGACACAAATTATTGCAGAGGGAGCCCGGCAGTCCCTTTCAAAAATACATGGTGGGGTTGTCTTAACCTTGATCTCCTGGTTCCCGTTCCATTTGGCACAGAACGAGTGTTCTACCTGTGTTAATCAACCTCCTGAATTTCTTTCCAAGATGGACACAAAAGGCTGGAGTAACTCAGCGGGGTCAGGCAGCATCTCTGGAGAAAAGGAATAGGTGATGTTTCGGGACTAGATTAGGTTAGATTAGTCTAGTTATAGGAGCAGGTATAGGAGCAGGTATAAGAGAGATACAGCGTGGAAACAGGCCCTTCAGCCCACCATTCTGATGAAGGGTCTCGACCCGAAATGTCACCTATTCCTTTCCTCCAGAGATGCTGCCTGACCCGTTGAGTTTCAGTGCCCTCCATAATGTTTAGGACAAAGACCCATCATGTATTTATTTACCTCTGTACTCCACAATTTGAGATTTGTAATAGAAAACATCACATGTGGTTAAAGTGCACAGTGTCAGATTTTAATAAAGGCCATTGTTATACAACAATGTATAACCCGTCTGAAGAAGGGTTTAGAAACATAGAACATAGAAAATAGGTGCAGGAGTAGGCCATTTGGCCCTTCGAGCCTGCACCGTCATTCGATATGATCATGGCTGATCATCCAACTCAGTATCCCATCCCTGCCTTCTCTCCATACCCCCTGATCCCTTTAGCCACAAGGGCCACATCTAACTCCCTCTTAAATATAGCCAATGAACTGGCCTCAACTACCTTCTGTGGCAGAGAATTCCACAGATTCACCACTCTCTGTGTAAAAAATGATTTTCCCATCTCGGTCCTGAAAGACTTCCCTCTTATCCTTAAACTGTGACCCCTAGTTCTGGACTTCCCCAACATCGGGAATAATCTTCCTGCATCTAGCCTGTCCAACCCCTTAAGAATTTTGTAAGTTTCGGCCCGAAACGTTGCCTATTTCCTTCGCTCCATAGATGCTGCTGCACCCGCTGAGTTTCTCCAGCTTTTTTGTGTACCTGCCATTGTTATACATTTTGGTTTTACAGCTGTGTTTATACATAGTCCCCCCCCATTTCAGGGCACCATAATGTTTGGGACACATGGCTTCACAGGTGTTTGTAATTGCTCAGGTGTGTTTAATTGCCTTCTTAATACAGGTATAACAGAGCTCTCAGCATCTAGTCTTTCCACCAGTCTTTCCATCACCTTTGGAAACTTTTATTGCTGTTTATCAACATGAGGACCAAAGTTGTGCCAACGAAAGTCAAAGAAGCCATTATGAGACTGAGAACCAAGAATAAAACTGTTCGAGACATCAGCCAAACCTTAAGCTTAACAAAATCAACTGTTTGGAACATCATTATGAAGAAAGAGAGCACTGGTGAGCTTACTAATCGCAAAGGGACTGGCAGGCCAAGGAAGACCTCCACAGCTGATGACAGAAGAATTCTCTCTATAATAAAGAAAAATCCCCAAACACCTGTCCGACAGATCAGAAACACTCTTCAGAAGTCAGATGTGGATTTGTCAATGACCACTGTTCGCAGAAGCCTTCGTGATCTTGAAATGATCACATTGAATGGCGGTGCTGGCTCGAAGGGCTGAATGGCCTCCTCCTGCACCTATTGTCTATTATCTATTGTGTATTGTATTGACTCCAAAGACGCACAGGTTTGTAGGTTGATTGTCTGGTGTAAGTGTAACATTATCCCTCGTGTGTGTGTGTAAGGTAGCGCTCATGTGCAGGGATCACTGGTCGGTGCGGACTCAGTTGTTTCTGCACTTGTATCTCTAAAATAAACGAAACTAAACTAAACAGTGATTTGTCCACCGAGACCTGAAGTAATTTATCCAACGCATCCATACCTGGTAGAATGGAATAACATAGAAACATAGAAAATAGGTGCAGGAGTAGGCCATTCTGCCCTTCGAACCAGCACCACCATTCAATATGATCATCCAGAATCAGTACCCCGTTCCTGCTTTCTCCCCATATCCCTTGATTCCATTAGCCCTAAGAGCTCAATTCAACTCTCTCTTGAATACATCCTGTATCCAACTCTCGTTTGAGTGGGAACCTGCTGCCAACTCTCTGAACTCCAAATCTCGGTCTGGTTCAGCGCCAGGAACATCGTGTCTTCCCCCTCCCTGGTTCCGACCGCTTCCACTCCGACTTTGCCCGAAACCTGGAAGCCTGCCCTCCTCGAGAATGAAACTGACCCTGGGCAGTGAGCAGCGCATTGTTCCTTTCAACTGCTGTGTGCCTTGTAGACAGAGAGTGGCTTCTGATTTCTGACCATAAAAGATGGCCTGGTGTTTGTGTTAAACAGCTAAGAGCAGAGGAAAACCCCTGCATTCCCTGCAAATCCATGAGCCTCTCTCAAAGCCTCATAAATTCCACCACCATTTCTGCCTGCACCACCACCAAAACCCCCTGCCAGCGCATTCAAGCACCCACCACCCTCTGTGTAAAAAACCTGCCCTGCATATCTCCTTTAACCTTTTCCACTCTCACCTTAAAGCTGGGCCCTCTGGTCTCTGAGATGTCCACCCTAGGAAAATGGTTTTGACCGTCGAATTGATATATTGTTACATTGTTATATCTCAGGTACAAGCACGTAGACCACAGGTCTGCTTTCAATACCAGTGTCAACATCCAAGCTCACCTCCAAGCTCGTGGAATTTGGCGTTGGCACTCACCTCCGCAGCTGGATCCTCGACTTCCTGACCAACAGGCCACAATCAGTGAATAGAGGGGACTGATTGTCCTCTACGGTGAACCCTCAACCCTGGAGCCCTGCATTCTCAGCCCCCTTGTACACTCAGACTGCTGTGCAACCAAATACCAATCCAACTCAATTTACAAATTCTCGGACAACGCCACTGTAGAGGGGAGAATATCAAATAATGATGAGACAGAGGCAATCAGGAAGTAGATTGAGTCAAGAGAAGAGAAGTCAAGAGTCAAGCGAGTTCTATTGTCATGTGTTCCAGATAGGACAATTACATTCTTGCTTGCTGTGCAACAGCAGAATATGTAAACATAATACATAACGGGAGAAAAACAGTTCAGTGTGTATATATATACACATGCACACATACTCAATAAATAAACAAATATAGTGCAATAATAATAATAATAGTCTGATGTAGTTCAGAGCTTATTTGTTGCTGTGTTTAATAGCGTGATGTCTGCAGGGAAGAAGCTGTTCCTGAACCTGGACGTTACAGTTTTCAGGCTCCTGTACCTTCTTCCCGATGGCAGTGGTGAAATGAGTGTGTGGCCAGGGTGGTGTGGGTCTCTGATGATGTTCACTGCCTTTTTGAGGCAGTGACTTGGATTGATCCCTTCGATGGCGGGGAGGTCAGAGCCGGTGATGGACTGGGCAGTGGTCACAACAGCAGTCTTTTCCGCTCCTGGACGTTCAAGTTGCCGAACCAGGCCCACGATGCAACCAGTCAGTAGGCTCTCTACTGTGCACCTGTAGTAGAGTACCTCATAATCTGTTGTCAAGCCAGTAACATCTCCATCAATGTCAGCAAGACAATGGAGATGGCGATCAACTTCAGGAAGGGAAGCAGCACACATACTCCGGTAAAAAAAATGATGGTGTCTAAGTGGACATGTTTGGCAGCTTCAGGTTTAGTTCCGTTTAGAGATTCAGTGTGGAAACAGGCCCCTCAGCCCACCAAGCCTGACCAGCGATCACCTCGTGTACTAGCACTATCGTGCAAACTCCTTATAGACAGCGACCGTAGTCAGGATCGAACACAGTTCCCTGGCGCTGTGAGGCAGCAACTCTACTGCTGCGCCACCGTGCTGCCTTCTGAGGAGTAAATATCACCAGCAATCTGTCCAGGACCAAGAAACGCACACCAATGCCTCTACTTCCTTAGAAGGCTTAGGAAGTTCGGCATGTACCCAACAACTCTCAGCAGCTTCTACTGATGCGCCATAGATAGCATTTTATCGGGATGCATCACAGCTTGGTTTGGGAACATCTAAGCTCCATCTAAGACCGCAAGAAATTGTAGAGAATTGTGGACGCAGCCCAGACCATCACACAAACCAACCTCCCTTCCACTGACTCCAGCTACACTTCACGCTGCCTCTGCAAAGCCACCAGTATAATCAAAGATGAGTCACACCCTGGTCACGGACCTCTTCTCCCCTCTCCTGTCAGGCAAGAGGTGCAGAAGTGTAAAAACTCACACTTCCAGATTCAGGGACAGATTCTTCCCATCTGTTATCAGGCAACTGAACCAACTAGAGAGCGGCCCAGACATCCCATTTATCCCCATTGAAGACTTTCGAAATATCTTTAATTATACTTTCCTGGACTTTATCTTGTACTAAACGTTATGTACTTTATCCTGTATCTGTACACTGTGGACAACTTGCTTGTAATAATGTATAGTATTTTCGCTGTCTGGATAGCAGGGAACAAAATAGCTTTCCAGAGTACCTCGGTACACGTGACAATATAAACTAAACTAAACTAAACAAATAATCCCAACATTAATACTCTGCTATCATCTCCTAATGTTAAACTCCGAGGTTTACATTTGACTCATGGTAAGGTACGGTGGTGCAGCGGTAGAATTGCTGTCTTACAGCATTTACAGTGCCAGAGACCCTCGTGGGGTTTTCTCCGAGATCTTCGGTTTCTCCCCACACTCCGAAGACCTACAGGTTTGTAGGTTAATTGGCTTTGTATAAATGTAAAAAGATTGTCCCCAATGCGTGTAGGATAGTGTTAAGGTGTGAGGATCGCTGGTCGGTGCAGACTAGGTGGGCCCCTGTTTCTGCACTGTATCTCTAAACTAAACTCAAAAACTAATCGACCAATGGACCAATTTCCACTCACGTAATAGTCACTTGGCAAACGTTAGCATGTCGTCGTCTGACGCATTTGATCTTTGGAATCTCAGGAGCATTTATTGCATGTGTGTATTTTGCTGAGTGGTTTGGTTTCCGGTCTTGCATCGCCTGATCTACGTAACTTACTGCCTTTAAAATTAATGAATCTTGAATGAATCTTGAATCTAAAATGCATCTGGTGAAGGTGAAACCTGTGCATTGCTGCTGTGTACTACGGGATGGGGTACTATTCATTTCATGCAACAGGGATCAACATTCATTTCCTAGAGAAAAATGAAGACACAAAGTGCTGGAGTAACTCAGCGGGTCGGGCAGCATCTCTGGAGGACAAGGATAAGCGAACGTTATGGGTCGGGACCGAATCTGAAGAAAGTTCCCAACCCGAAACGGTCCATTCCTTGTCCTCCAGAGATGCTGCTTGAACTGCTGAGGTAGGCACAGAGTGCTGGAGAAACTCAGCGGGTCAGGCAACATCTCTGGAGAACATGGATAGGTGACGTTTTTAGTCGGGTTCCTTCTTCAGACGGTAATTGTTAAATTCCTAGCAATTTACCATGTTAGGAAGTCAGATCGATGCTTTATCCACGGTTGTTCACAGCATTTAGTATGCTCAGTGGTTTATTTTAAGTAAGTAAGTAAGTTTATTGGCCAAGTATTCACATACAAGGAATTTGCCTTGGTGCTCCGCCCACAAGTAACAACATGACATACAGTGGCAGTTACGAGGAATAAATCACATAGTCTCATAGAGTCATGGAGTCTGACAGCGTGGAAACAGGCCCTTCTCAACTGCTAACCCAATTGTCAATTGTTAACCTACTTATTGGTTAACAATTTATATCCTGCAGTCAATTTTTCAATTGTTCATGGAAGAGAGCTGAGAATCTGACCAGTTAATTCTTTAAATTATTGTGAATACAAGGAACTGTAGGTGCTGGTTTACAAAAAAAAAGACACACAATGCTGGAGTGCTTCAACGGGTCAGGCAGCATCTCAGGAGAACAAGGATAGATGGGTATCGACCCGAAACGTCACCTATTCGTGCTCTCCTGAGCTACGCTGAGTTACTCCAGCATTTTGTATTTTCTCTTTCTATGTAAACCAGTATGTGCAATTGCTTGTGTCTTCACCTCCTCTGTGCTGCATCCATGTCTATTGTGGTAAGTGTTGTTATGTTGAGAGAAGCTGAATTCTAACAGTTGATCTACCTTCTTCCCGTGACCTGCGTGGGATATCTCCGAGATCGTCGGTTTTCTCCCACACTTCAAAAGATGTACAGGTTTGTAGGTTAATTGGCTTGGTGTAAATTTAAATTGTCCCTAGTTGTGTGTAGGATAGTGTTAGTGCGTGGGGATCGCTGGTCGGTGCGGGCTCGGTGGGCCGAAGGGGGCTGTTTCCTCATTGTATCTCTAAACTAAACTACATTTTGAAGCACTAGACGGCTGAGCATTGGAACTCCTGAAGTCACAGATTAATTTATCAATGCACATCCCTTCATTACTGCGATCACAAGTGAAGTAAAATGGAATCCTACAGCATGGAAACAGGTCATTCGGCCCATCAGATCCATGCTGCCCAGGGTGACACACCAATGATAGTCCCATTTGCTCATGTTTGTCCCAAATCCCTCTAAAGCTAACCTATCCATGTATCTGTTCAAACATCTTTTACATGTTAGTTTAGCGTAGTTAAGTTTAGAGATATGGCGCAGAAACAGGCCCTTCGGCCCACCGAGTCCGCGCCGACCAGCGATCCCCGCGCACTGACACTATCCTACACACACCAAGGACAATTTACAATGTTACCAAAGCCTATTAACCTACAAACCTGCACGTCTTTACAGTGTGGGAGGAAACCGGAGTACCTGGGGAAAACCCATGCAGATCACCGGGAGAACGTACAAACTCTGTACAGCCAAGCACCCATAGTAAAGATCGAACCCAGGTCTCTGGCGCTGTAAGGCAGCAACTCTACTGCTGCGCCACCGTACCGATGTGTTAAAGTCGCCCCTCAGGTCCCTGTTTAATCTTTCCCCTCTCCCCTTAAATGTCAGGCAATCCTAGCACAACCAGAGAGCCGAGCAGAACTACTATCTACCTCATTGGTGACCCTGACGACCCTTGATCGGATTTTGCTGGCTTAACCTTGCACTAAACGTTATTCCCTTATCATGTATCTATACATTGTAAGCATGTATTGTCTTTCTGCTGACTGGTTAGCATGCAACAAAAGCTTTTCACTGTACCTCTGTACATGTGACAATAAACTAAACTAAACTAAACTAAATATCTGGGATGGGCAGCCTATCTTCCACTTCAGATTTATATTTGGATAACAGTTCGAAAATCCACCTCACTGCAGTTTACGAGACTGAGCTTACAAGATCAAGCTGGAAAGGGTACAGTGAAGATTTACGGGGATGTTGCCAGGACTAGAGGGTCTGAGCTGTAGGGAGAGGTTGAGTAGGCTGGGACTCTATTCCTTGGAGCACAATGAGGGGTGATCTCACAGAGATGTATAAGATCATGAGAGGAATAGATCGGGTAGGTGCACAGAGTCTCTTGCCCAGAGTAGGTGAATCGAGGACCAGAACACTTTGAGTTTAAGGTGAAGGGGAATAGATTTAATAGGAATCTGCTGGGTAACCTTTTCACACAAAAGGTGGTGGTTGTACGGAATAAGCTGCCAGAGGAGATAGTTGAGGCAGGGACTAACCCAATGTTTAAGAAACAGTTAGACAGGTACATGGATAGGACAAGTTTGGAGGGATATAGACCAAACGAGGGCAGGTGGGACTGGTGTAGCTGGGACATGTTGGCTGGTGTGGGCGAGTTGGGCCGAAGGGCCTGTTTCCACACTGTATCACTCCACACTGCATGTTAATGATAGAGGTTGAATTTCTAGGGAAGATAGGCTCAAAAAACTGCAGTAACTCGGCGGGTCAGAGAGTATCTCTGGAGAAAAGGAATAGGTTGTGTTTCGGGTCTATTCCTATTCCTTTACCCTAGAGATGCTGTCTGACCTGCTGAGTTTTTGTGTCTATCCTCGGTTTAAACCAGCATCTGCAGTTTTTTCCAAGTTTGGAGGGATATAGACCAAACGCAGGCAGGCGGGACTAGTGTAGCTGGGACATGTGTGGGCAAGTTGGGCTGAAGGGCCTGTTTCCACACTGTATCACTCTATGACTCTATCACTCTATCTCTTAGAAATCTTGGACAGAGAACTTAATTAAGAGTTGGCCTTCTGTGTGAAAATATATATTTTAAAATGGGGCACTTTATTCACGAAATAGTAACCAGGCCAAATAGTCTGATCCACTGCTAATGTTTGTATTTTAGATAGCAAAATATTAACCAACATTTTTAGGCATTAATTCCACAACGTAACTGACCTTATTAAGGAGGTAAGGCATTTTCATATTAAGGAGGCAAGTAGTAGCATTTTCGGTTTACATGAAATCCTCTACATGGCACAATGGTGCAGCGGTAGAGTTGCTGCCTTGCATCGACAGAGTCCCATGTTCGATCCTGACTACGAGCGCTTGTCTATGCGGAGTTTGTACCTTCTCCCCGTGGTCTGCGTGGGTTTTCTCCGAGATCTCCGGTTTCCTCCCAAACTCCAAAGACATACAGGTTTGTGGGTTAATTGGCTTGGTGTATACTGTAAGTTTTCTCTAGTGTGTGCGTGTGTAGGGTAGTGTTATTGCTGGTCGGTGCGGACTTGGCGTGCCGAAGGGCCTGTTTCCACGCTGTATCTCTAAACTAAAAAAAGCTAAACTAAACTAAACTACTATGGTTCCTTGGGTTCACAAAGTGAACTTTACACGCCCCTTGACCTTGATACATCTGTTCCTGCCCTTTATCTAATTAAATGTTAGCATAGCCCAGCTTCGTAACTTAGCAACCTGTAGTTCAAAACCTGCTAAAGCGTACTATCATGTGGGTTATTTTCACAAGGGATAGGAGTAGAATTAGGCCATTCGGCCCATCAAGTCTACTGCGCCATTCAATCATGGCTGGTCTATCTCTCCCTCCTATCCATTTTTGGGGAAAGTGAACAATGTGACGATGCCAGGCATCTCATCACTGCAATGTCCCTTCACATAGACTAAATTGATTGATTCATTGAAAGATACAGCATGGAAACAGGCCCTTCGGCCCACTGAGATCAAGCCGTCCATCGATCATCCATTCACATGAGTTCCATGTTTTTCCAATTTAACCTCCATTCCTTACGCACTAATTTAGTTTAGTTTAGTTCGGAGATACAAAGCGGAAACATGCCTTTCATCTAACCAAGTCCGCACCGACCAGCAATCCCTGCACACTAACACTATCCTACACACATTAGGGACAATTTATAATTTTACCGAAGCCAATTAACCCACAAACCAGTACGTCTTTGGAGTGTGGGAGGAAACCGGAGCACAGGGAGAAAACCCACGCAGGTCACGGGGAGAACGTAGAAACTCCGTACGGACAGCACCCGAGGTCAGGATCGAACCCGGGCGTCTGGAGCAAAAAGGCAGCAACTCTAACGTTGCGCCACCGTGCCGCCCGATGTTCAGGGGCGATTTACAGACGGCCAATTAACCTACAAATCTTTGGGATGTGGGAGGAAAAATTAGAGTACCCGGAGGGATCCCACGCAGTCACATGGAGAAGGTGCAAACTCCACACGTACAGCACCGGAGATGAGGATCGAACCCGGGTCATAGAGTGATACAGCATGAAAACAGGCCCTTCGGCCCAATTTGTCCATGCCACCCAACATGTCCCACCTACACTAGTCCCACCTGCCAGCGTTTGGCCCATATCGCTCTGAACCCGCCCTATCCATGTACCTGTCCAAATGTTTCTTGAACGTTGTGATAGATTCTGCAAGGGGTCTCTTGTGTCGTGGGGCAGCAGTACTACCAGCTGCGCCACTGTACTGCCCTTAAAGGGAGGAAGAGAACAGCATGAGATGATTCATTTCCATCCGGCAGCACTGGAAATGACAAAGACTAGATTTCCCTGAAGTCAAAAGACCTCTTTTGACACCAACCTTGTACCTTAGAGCTCAGCTGGCTTGCACGTTAGGAACAGTTAGACCAATGACTATGAAATTCAGACTCTGTTTGACTGAAAGTGCTTTGCATGAATCGACCTTGTAAATTTATGAAATATAATTTCTGGTCAATCAAACCAGATGGAGTGGCACAGTGGTGATAAGGTCATAAGGAATAGGAGCAGAATTAGGCCATTCGGCCCATCAAGTCTACTCCACTATTCCATCATGGCTGATCTATCTCTCCCTCCTAACCCCATTCTGCTGCCTTCTCCACATAACCTCTGACACCTGTACTAATCAATAATCTATCTATCTCTGCCTTAAAATTATCCACTGACTTGGCCTCCACAGCCTTCTGGGGCGAAGAAATCCACAGATTCACTGGCTGAAGAAGTATCTCCTCATCTCCTTCCTAAAAGAACATCCTTTAATTCTGAGGCCATGACCTGTAGTCCAAGACTCTCCCATGAGCGGAAACATCCACTCCACATCCACTCTATCCAAGTCGAGTACAGGCCCAGTGCCGACAAACGCTCATCATAGGTTAACCTAATCATTCCTGGGATTATTCTTGAACAGCTGCAGCTGCAAGATGACTTCTGGACTCTTACATTCAATAACCTGATCGATGAAGGCAAGCATACCATCTGTCTAATTCACCACTCGATCTACTTGTGTTGCCACCCTGTTGCCAGAGCTGTGGACTCGGACCCCAAGATCTCTCTGTACATCAATGCCATTAAGGGCAAGGATGGCTTGAGCCAATAGGCCTGTTTCCGTGTCATATGACTATGATTCAATGACTCCAAGACACAATACAGTCATTTAGTTTTGTTTGTTTTGAGATACAGCGTGGAAACAGGCCCTTTGGCCCACCGAGTCCACACCGACCAGTGATCCCCGCACATTAACACCATCCTACACACACTAGGGACAACTTTACATTTACACCAAGCCAATTATTATACAAAACTAAGATAGAGATAAAATGTTGGAGTAACTCAGCAGGACAGGCAGCATCTCTGGAGAGAAGGAATGGGTGACGTTTTTCGGAGTGTGGGAGGAAACCGAAGATCTCGGTGAAATCCCATGCAGGTCACAGGGAGAACGTACAAACTCCGTACAGATAAGCACCCGTGGGCAGGATCGAACCCGGGTCTCTGGCGCTGTAAGGCAGCAACTCTACTGCTAAGCCACCCATTTACCACTGCTGATAGTCTAGGTTTGCTCTTAAAGTCTGGCAAGGGATCAGGTTACCCTTGTCTAGTAGTTATCTGCATTTTTAAAGAGTTGTAATGGTAATATTGGATGTAAGATGGACTTTATCTCACATGGAAAAACAAAATTTACAGTTAGGTCAGTCAACAGAGGCATGAACCTTTCAGCAAACATAAATAATTTTGAACTTTGGTCCTTTGAAAAAAATACACAAAAGTAATAATTTATTTTTTAAGTTTGAAGCTCACACAGATACTCAAAATTATTAGCCCTTCGAATATCTCCATAAGTTCACAAGTAAATAGAAGCAGGAGTAGGCCATTCGGCCCATCAAGTCTACTCTGCCATTCAATCATGGCTGATCTATCTTTCCCTCTCAACCTCATTCTCCGGCCTTCTCCCCATAACCCTTGACACCCGTACCGATCAGCGCCTTAAAAATACCCCATGATTTGGCTTCCACAGCCTTCTGTGGCAATGAATTCCACAAAATCACCACCCTGTGACTAAAGAAATTCCACCTCATCTCCTTTCTAAAGATACATCCTTTTATTCTGAGGCTGTGCCCTCTAGTCCTAGACTCACCCACTAGTGGAAACTTTGTGCTCCAATTGAACATAGAAACACAGAAACATAGAAAATAGGTGCAGGAGTAGGCCATTCGGCCCTTCGAGCCTGCACCGCCATTCAATATGATCATGGCTGATCATCCAACTCAGTATCCTGTACCTGCCTTCTCTCCATACCCCCTGATCCCTTTAGCCACAAGGGCCACATCTAACTCCCTCTTAAATATGGCCAATGAACTGACCTCAACTACCTTCTGTGGCAGAGAGTTCCAGAGATTCACCACTCTCTGTGTGAAAAATGTTTTTCTCATCTCGGTCCTAAAGGATTTCCCCCTTATCCTTAAACTGTGACCCCTTGTCCTGGACTTCCCCAACATTGGGAACAATCTTCCTATACTCTCCTTCTTAAACTCCCAAGAGCTTCATCAATCCCTGGAGAGGGAACACGCAGTGTCCACGGGGACGTTGGGGGCCTTCAGTGAACGCTGGTCACTGCGGGAGGTTGAGTGTATCGTTGATAAAATTGTTAATATTTTAATTTGATAACTTTGTTTGTAAACTGCCAATATCGGCATTCTATGATCGTGTTACCACTCTGTATTTTTGTTTGTTCTGAATAAAAGCATTTTGAATTGTTAAAAAAAAAGAGCTCCACCAATTGATGAATTTCCAGCCCTATGGAGTTAAATAATCAGTTTGGATTGCAGGTTAATATTTAATCAAAATGATATTACTGTCAAATATATGGCTCTCTATTATTCAGTCATAGAATCACAGTCACAGAGTCATACAGCACGGAAACAGGCGCTTCGGCCCAACTCGTCCATGCCATCGTGCGGCACGGTGGTGCAACTTCCCAGCGCCAGAGACCCAGGTTCGATCTGACTACGGGTGCTGTCTGTGCAGAGTTTGTACGTTCTCCCTGTGACAGCGTGGGTTTTCTCCGGGTGCTCTGTTTTCCTCCCACACCCAAAGACATATAGGTGTGAAGGTTAATTGGCTTTGGTAAAATTGTCCTTAGTGTGTCGGATAGTGCTAGTGTGCGGGGCGATCGCTGGTCGGCACAACTCGGTGGGCCGAAGGGCCTGTTTCCACCATGTATCTCTAGAGTCTAAAGTCTAAAGGGCCTGTCCCACGAGCATGCGCCTGCATGCGGCGAGCGCGACAAAACCGGAAGCGGGGCCGGGCGGAGGTCGAGTGAGTGATGTGAAGTTCGAGCGAAGTCCGCGGGAAGTTCGCGCGTGACGTACGGCGTCAAGAAGCTGCGTACGGGGTCAAGACGCTGCGCACGCCCTTCGAGGCGGTGGGTACGGCGTCGAGGCGGCTGCGGGCCGGCAGGCTGTTGCCGCTCGAAATTTTTGAACGGTCAGTTTTTCGAAGCCCTGCGCGATGTTGGGACCAGCTCCACACAACTCCATACGGCTCCGGCAATCGAAGTGGGACCGGCCCCGTGAGGCCGTACGGCTCAAGCGACCACGTTAGGTCGCGCTTGCCGCATGGAGTCGCATTCTCGTGGGACAGGCCCTTAACGAAGATGCCTCATTTACATTAGTCCCATTTGCTCATGTTTAGCCCATATCGCTCTATACCTTTCCTATCCATATACGTACCTGTCCTATTCTCTCTTATATGGTGTTATCGTAGCACCTTCAACTACCTCCTCTGCCAGCGCATTCCATATACCCACCAATTTCTGTGTGAAACGTTGCCCCTCAGGTTCCTATTAAATCTTGCCCTTTCATCTTAAGCCTACGTTATCCGAGAGTCAAACAGGCCCTTCACTCCACCATGTCTGTGCCCACCGCCAAGCACCCATTTTTTCCCTAAACCATTTTATTCTCACCACATTGCATCAGATCTGCTCTGATATGATCATGGCTGATCATCCAAAATCAGTACCCTGTTCCTGCTTTTTCCCACATCCCTTGATCCCTTTAGCCCTAAGAGCTAAATCTAATTCTCTCCTGAAAAAATCCAGTGAATTGACCACCACTGCCTTCTGTGGCAGAGAATTCCACAGATTCACAGCTTTCTGGGTGAAAAAGTTCCTCCTCAGATTTGGGGCTCAAATCTGCTCATAATATTCCTAATGTGGTCTGACCAGCACTGCAGGCAGCTGAGACAGCTTTTTGAATAGCCTGCCCCCTCCCCCGCCCACCCCCTCATCCAAACTTTGTTGCTGTCAAATCAAGAGAGTTTATTGTCATATGTCCCAGATAGGACAATGAAATTCTTGCTTTGCTTCAGCACACCAGAATATGGTAGGCATGAATACAGAACATATCAGTGAGTCCATATACCATTATATAAATATATACACACATCAATAAATAAGCCGATATAGTGCAAATAAACAGATAATGGTCTATTGATGTTCAGAGATTTGTTTCAGTTGCGAAGGACCTCGAATATTTCTGGATATTCCCTCAATTTGTAAACATTCCATCAAAAAACCCCCCATTTATATAATGTATTGAAAATATTGATTGATTGAAAGATATTGCATGGAAAAAGGCCCTTTGGCTCACTGAGTCCACGCGAACTATTGATCACACCCTTCCACACACTAGTTTTAAGTCACCTCACTTTCATTGATTTTATGCCGCTATTTATTTAATGCTACTGTGAAAGATGATAGTTGGTATATAATGGCTTGCTAATGTCCAGAGTATCTACTGTAGGGCTTTCCTTGGAAGGCTCTAAGGTACAGTGATGCACCTATTTGAGCAGGTGCCTCATAGCGCCAGACATCGCTGGTGGCACGGTGGCGCAGAGGTAGAGTTGGTGCCTTCCAGCGACAGAGACGCTGGTTCGATACCCAGTACGAGTGCTTGTCTGTACAGAGTCTGTGCATTTTCCCCGTGATCCCGTGGGTTTTCCCCGGGTGCTCCGGTTTCCTCCCACACTCCATAGGACGTGCAGATTTGTAGGTTAATTGGCTTCAGTAAAGATTGTTAATGGTCTCTAGCGTGTACGATAGTCCCTAGCGTGTACGGAGGATCGACAGTCGGTGTGGACTTGATGGGCCGAATGGCCTATTTTCACGCTGTACTTTTCAATTCAATTCAATTTATCTGTACTTTGTTAGTCCCGCTGAATGTCCCAACCTGAAACGATGCCTATCCACTCCGTCCACAGATGCTGCCTGACCCGCTGAGTTAATCCAGCACTTTGTATTTTGACCATCACCTTTAACCTGGTCACCAGTGTTCAGTGCAAATTTTGGGAATCTCTGCAAACCGTTCACCTTTGATAAATGTGTGTGGTGCAAAGGTTTCTTGAAGACATCCTTTACGATGATGAAATTTCATTGAATGATTAGCCGAGTCAAAAATCTGCCCGGCAACACTGAATGAACTAGATATCCCCTCCTTAAAGGTTGACCACATTGTAAATATCACCAACATTGATGTAGAAACACGAAACAAGGGCGGCCACGTGTGGCGTTGCTACCTTACAGCACCAGAGACCCAGGTTCGATTCTGACTACGGGTGCTGTCTGTACAGAGTTTGTGCGTTCTCGTTCTGTAAAAACTGTAGATTGTCCCTAGTGTATAAGATGGCGCTAGTGTACGGGGTGATCGCTGGCCGGCGTGGATTCGGTGAGCTGAAGCTCCTGTTTCCGCACTGTGTCTCTAAAGTCTAAAGTAGCATCCACAGAGCCTGTGCTGAAATCAACCGTTGTAGATGGACAATTTGTACTTTAATTAATTTTTTGCGCGTATATAATGCCAGCAAATTATTAAAGAATTGCCACAGATTGAAACTTCGGAAAAAGTAATTTAATACTTTTTTGTAAACATTGCTCTTGTTTTCCGGAAACACTGTGGCGCAGCGGTAGAGTTGCTGCCTTACAGCGCCAGAGACCCGGCGTTCGATCCTGACTACGGGTGCTGTCTGTACGGAGTTTGTACCATCTCCCTGTGACCTGCGTGTGTTTTCTTCGGGGGCTCCGGTTTCCTCTCACACTCCAAAGATGTACAGGGTTGTAGACCAATTGGTTTAGTATAATTGTAAATTGTTCATAGCGTGTGTAGGATAGCATTAGTGTGCAAGGATGAATGAATGAATGAATACTTTATTGTCATATGTGACAATAAAGGACACTTTGCTTTACAAATCACGGTGAAATTCTTTGTTTGCGTACCCAAGGTATGTAAATAGTCGCCACATAAAGGGCGTGTACAAATTTACAAAGTACCCTCATGCCAGGTCTACCTTTGTTCTCCCCCCTCCACCCCCTCACTGCGGTCCCTCCACGCCGGGTCCTCCTTTGTTCCTTCCACAGGCAGAGGCGTTCTCGATCGCACGTGGTCCGTCCTCGTCCGTCGGTCCGCGCCCTCATCGACCGCCACGCCGACCCTCTCCACTATCGCTGCTGGGTTAATCTCCAGATCGCTGGCCGGCGCGGCTGGGTGGGCCGAAGATCCTGTTTGAGCGCTGTGTCTCTGCACTAAATTACACTAAACCCATACTTTGAGTGGTTTATTACGGTAGACATGAGCCTGCTTGATGATATGCCAGTGCCTTAGCAATAAGCCACCACCACTAGTACCTTTGGAAAGCATTCTCGATGCATTGGCAAGGGACCATGGTGGTTGTGTTAACTGGGGCGAAGTGAACTCACTGGAGTCAAACACTGTAGGCGTGACATGTGCACAGTGTACCTTTATTTTGTAATTATATGAACAAAAACTGTGAAAGAGAGCCAAGGATGAAAACAGCTACGCACAATAGTTTAACAATGTCTAACTGTTGGATTGCTTCTCAGTCACAGTAAAAAATTGCTACTTGGTTCAAGGTGAAGGGGAAAAGATTTAATAGGAATCCGAGGGGTGACTTTTTCACACAGTGGTGGGTGTATGGATGTAGTTGAGGCTGGGACTATCCCAGGAGGTAGTTGAGGCTGGGACTATCCCATCATTTAAGAAACAGTTGGACAGGTACATGGATAGGACAGGTTTGGAGGGTTATAGACCAAATGCAGGCAAGTGGGACTAGGGTAGCTGGGACATTGTTGGCTGGTGTGGGTGAGTTGGGCCGAAGGGCCTGTTTCCACACTGTATTGTGACTCTATTGCGATTTCATTCATTTTGTCCCAGCACAAAATTGCTCTGTGTGATTTTCCTCTACCCATGTCACTGGAGCCTGGCGTGATTGCGTTTATATATCGTGCAATCTGATTGCATAACCAAGCTTTTCACTGTGCCTCGGTCCGCGTGACAATGATAAGCCTGAACCTGAATCTTAACCTGAGCAGATCCAGCCTTCAGGGCACAAGCTGCTGCCTCAGCACCAGAGACGTGGGTTCGATCCTGACCTCCGGTGCTCTCTGAGAGGAGTTTGCACGTTCTTCCCTTGACTGCGTGGGTTTCTTCTGAGTGCTCCGGTTTCCTCCCGCACATCCCAAAGACGTGCGGGTCTGAAGGTTAAATGGCCTATGTAGTGTGCAGGGAGTGGATACGAAAGTGGGATAACATAGAACCACCAAAGACAGACACGATAAGCTGGAGTAACTCAGCGGGTCAGGTGGCATCTCTGGAGAAAAGGAATAGGAGAGGTTTTGGGTCGAGATCCTGTCTGGAGAATAGTGTACAGATACATGATAAGGGAATAACATTTTGTGCAAGATAAAGCCAGTAAAGTCGGATCCATCAATCAATCGATCGATCGAACAATCGATCCATCAATCAAACGATCAATCACTTGGTCAGTTGGTCCGTCCATCAGTCAGTCAGTTGGTTGGTCAGTCTGTCGCCTCTCTGATATTTTCCTTTCAGTCACACACATAAAAACTGCAGCCCAGATGTGAAGGGCTGTTGGGACAGAGTTAGTCCAGATAAAAGATAGACACAAAAAGCTGGAGTAACCCAGCAGTTCAGGCAGCATCTCTGGAGAAAAGGAATCGGCGATGTTTCGGGTCGAGACCCTTCTTCAGACAAATTACGCTTTTGTAGTTCCAGTATGGCCTCAATCCTACTGATTTGTATGCCTCGTTGTCATCTTCCCTTCAGCTAACAATGAACCATTCTACACTTCCTTATGTTCAAGAAGGAACTGCAGATGCTGGAAAATCGAAGGTACACAAAAAAGCTGGAGAAACTCAGCGGGTGCAACAGCATCTATGGAGCGAAGGAAATAGGCAACGTTTCGGGCCGAAACGTTGCCTATTTCCTTCGCTCCATAGATGCTGCTGCACCCGCTGAGTTTCTCCAGCTTTTTTGTAATAATAATAATAATGGATGGGATTTATATAGCGCCTTTCTAATACTCAAGGCGCTTTACATCGCATTATTCATTCACTCCTCAGTCACACTCGGTGGTGGTAAGCTACTTCTGTAGCCACAGCTGCCCTGGGGCAGACTGACGGAAGCGTGGCTGCCAATCTGCGCCTACGGCCCCTCCGACCACCACCAATCACTCACACACATTCACACACATTCACACACAGGCAGAGGTGGGTGAAGTGTCTTGCCCAAGGACACAACGACAGTATGCACTCCAAGCGGGATTCGAACCGGCTACCTTCCGGTTGCCAGCCGAACACTTAGCCCATTGTGCCATCTGTCGTCCCAAATACCTACACTTCCTTATGTTGTTTTCACACTCTACCCTTCCATATCTCTCGACTCCATCTCCCCTGACTCTCAGTCTGAGCCTCATCAGGAGGAGACTGAATCCAGTCGGGGACCTGGGATGGGGAACTTGTCCACCCATTTAGTTGACCATACATTATGAGGAACCTGCTGGTACGGAGACTCTTTTGAATTAATACCTCATAAATATTTGCCGTCGAGATTTCATGCATTGAGCCCACTCGGGCACCTTGACCTTGTATAAATGCACGGAACGGCACTCAATCGACACAACCCGCTACACACTACGGCAATCTCCGAGCACTTGCTTCTTCTGAGAGTAGCTCAGGCAACTACGGTGCAACCATCTATTAACCCACTTTGTGCCAGCAGGTTGCAACTCTAATCCAGGATAGAAGGCCCCGCAGAGCCTCATACCCTGGGTCATAAGATGTGATTTAGTGCGCTCTATATTATGTGAAATTGGCTCTACCTCCAGTTATGTCGAGCAAACAAAACATGATTACACTGCCAAACTAATATACTGGAGTGGCGATGTACAGTCGACACACTGGGCTAATTTGTGGTCTGTTCTGCATTCTTGCTGCCTCAGGGGTTATTGCAGCACACGATATTTTGCTTGGGGACACCAAACACCATATGTGAATAGCAGCACAGCAAGGATGTGCTGGCCCTTGGAGTGGGTCCAAGAATGATTCCAGGAATGAGTGGGTTAGCATATGATGAGCGTTTGACGGCACTGGGCTTCTGCTCGCTGGACTTTAGAAGGTTGAGGGGGGGGGGAACCTCATTGAAACTTACGGAATAATGAAGGGCATAGATAGAGTGGATGTGGAAAGGATGTTTCCACTGGTGGGAGTCCAGGACCAGAGGTCACAGACTCAGAATTAAAGGGCGCTCTTTTAGAAAGGAGGTGAGGAGGAACTTCTTTAGTCAGAGGGTAGTTAATCTGTGGAACTTCATTGCCACAGAGGGCTGTGGAGGCCAAGTCAGTGGACATTTTTAAGGCATAGACAAATTCTTGATTCGACCAGGTGTCAAGGGTTATGGGGAGAAGGCAGGAGAATGGCATGAGGAAGCAGAGATCAGCTATGATTGAATGGCGGAGTAGACTCGAAGGGCCGAATGGCCTAATTCTACTATAACGTGAACTTGCAATATCATATATTTATCGTCCTGAATGAATATTGTTTTTTTTTAAATTTCTCACATGTTGATACATGGCGCCTGACATACTTGTTTGCAAGGAATGTAACTTCACGCTGCGGCACTTTAGTGCATCGGTAGAGTTACGGCCTTACAGTGCTTGCAACGCCAGAGACGCGGGTTCGATCCTGACCTCGGGTGTTGTCTGTGCGGAGTTTGCACGTTCTCCCCGTGACCACGTGAGTTTTCTCCGAGATCTTCGGTTTCCTCCCACACTCCAAGGACGTACAATTTGTAGGTTAATTGGCTCGGTAAAAGTGCCAATTGTTCCTAGTGTGTGTAGAATAGTGTTAACCTGCGGGGATCGCTGGTCAGTTGGGGCTCGGTGGGCCGAAGGGCCTGTTTCTGCGCTGTATCTCTAAACTAAACCTTTTATCCTTCCTGCAATTATTCTAGCAACCTATTGCCATGACGAACATTATTAATTTATGTGTAGGAAGAAACCACAAATACTGGTAAACACCGAAGATACACACAAAATGCTGGAGTAACTCAGTGAGGCAGGTAGCATCTCTGGAGAAAAGGAATAGGAGAGGTTTAGGGTTGAGACCCTGCTGAAGAATAGTGTAAAGACAGATACATCATAAGGGAATAACATTTAGTGCAAGATAAAGCCAGTAAAGTCCGATCAAAGATAGCCCGAGGATCTCCAGTGAGGTAGATAGTGGTTCAGCACTGCTCTCTGGTTGTGGTAGGATGGTTCAGTTGCCTGATAACAGCTGGGGAGAAACTGTCCCTGAATCTCGAGTTGTCCAACAACACTATGCTTTGGCCAATAGCTATACCTTTGCTAAGAAAGTGTGGGAACCTGGGCTGATTTATATTCTTTACCTTTCAACTGTGATACTGTGGTAGATTGGATCGATTTCATCGAAACATAGAACGTTAAAAACAGGTTCAGGAGTAGGCCATTCGGCCCTTCGAGCCAGCACCGCCATTCAATGTGATCATGGCTGATCATTCACAATCAGTACCTCGTTCCTGCCTTCTCCCCATATCCATTGATTCCGCTAGCCCTAAGAGCGCTATCTCACTCTCTCTTGGGGCTCATGTTGTTGACTTATCCGTGGTGAGCCCTGTCAACTGACCTCAGTCGGGTGAACAACAACAAACAGAGACAGCAGCAGCGCCACAGCTTGGCGCCAACCCGGAGCATGCGCCCTCTTTAGGGCAGGCACCTACGGATGTCGAACCGGATGGCATCGCCCTGCTGCGGACTTCTGCTGCCTCAAGCGCAAGAAGAAGAAGAACGCTCTCTTGAATGCATCCAGTGAATCGGCCTCCATGGCCTTCTGAGGCAGAGAAACCCACAAATTCTCAACTCTCTGGGTGAAAAAGTTTTTTCTCATCTCCATTCTAAATGGCCTACCCCTTATTGTTAATTTCATCGAACCAGGGCGTTCAAATAATTCATCAACTATTTCATCACTGCTCAAAGATCGAATCATGGGCGTTCTTAGTTTACGTGATCTGGGGTCTCCCCATGTCAAGACCAACTTGAGCAACTTGGGAAGTTCCCGAATACCTGGCAGGGAGTGAGATAGCGGTGTGGAATGAGCTTCCAGTGGAAATGGTGGAGGCAGGTTCGTTGGTATCATTTAAAAATAAATTGGATAGGCATATGGATGAGAAGGGAATGGAGGGTTATGGTATGAGTGCAGGCAGGTGGGACTAAGGGAAAAAAGTTGTTCGGCACGGACTTGTAGGGCCGAGATGGCCTGTTTCCGTGCTGTAATTGTTATATGGAGGAGCCATCTTGGTGAACGGCTGCTAGCAGCAGCCGTCCGTCTTAAATTCGTTTTTTTTTTAGTTTTTAGTGAGTCCTGTTTTTTTGTTTGTAGGGGATATGGTCTTTTAATGTGGGGGGGTAGGTGTTACTTTATTTATAGGTCCCTACCTGGTCGGTGTGGCAGCCTTTTTTCCGGGCTGCCCGTCGACCCGTCGTCGTGGCCTACCAGCGGGCTTGGAGCGCCGTTTCTTGGCGGGAACCACCCAGCACCTCGGCCTGCGTGGCGGCACTGCATTGGAGCGCTGGAGCGGAGCGGAGCGGGCGATGCCTTGCCTGGGTCGCCGCGCTGGAGCTCTGGCGAGCTGGACCGCCGTAAGCAACATCTCCGGGCTGCGGGTTTGCGGAGCGGAGAGGCGGCGTGCGGAGAGACGGCGTGCGTAGAGGCGGCAAGGCGGCAGTGAGGAGAGCGGGGCGCCGACTTTTTCATCTGGAGCCTAGGAGCGCCAAACCGACGCGGCCTTGTCGGCTTCGGCAGCCGCGGGCTCCAACCAAGAAGCGGCCGTTCCAAGTGGCCCAGCCGCCGAAAGGACTCTCCCGACGCCGGGGCAAGACCACCCGGTGAGAACGGCCAGGGACATCGGGCCTCCGTAGAGGCAACTGCGGTGGCCTCAATAGGCCTGACTTTGGGGTGAACATGGGGTGGGGACTGGACATTGTGCCTTCCTCCACAGTGCTATCCACTGTGGGGGGATGATTTTTTTTTGTCTAACTGTAGTCTTGTAGGTCTGTGTCCAAGATGGCTGCCGTGAAGAGAGAGTGGACGCTGGCACGATTTGGTTGCCGCTGCTCTCTCTTCACACTGTGTTTTTGATTTTCTGTTTTTGGATTGAATTCTGTTTTTAATTTGTGTCATTGTGATGTCTTTAATTACTTGTTTTACTCCGATTATATGTTTTTATTCCGATTACTATGTAAGGTGTCCTTGAGATTTTGTATGAAAGGCGCCCATTAAATATAAAATTTATTATTATTATTATTATATGGTTATATGGTTATACAGCAGATCCTGGAAGTGCGAGGGAAATAAACAGGGTAACATTCTTCTGACGCAGCATCAATGGAAAGAGAAACGCCATCAATGTTTCAGGCCAATGCCATTCAGACGGCATGGATCAAAGTACTGCCCAGTCACTGAGATCTTCTGTAAAGGCACCAAACAGGATTCTGTTCATAGTTCAGCTGTTCAGTTTAGTTTAGTGTCACGTGTACCGAGGTACAGTGAAAAGCCTTTTGTTGCGTGCTAACCAGTCAGCGGAAAGTCAGTACACGGTGACAATTGATGCATTTGCAGTGTACAGATACTGTACATGATGAGGGAATAACGTTTAGTGCGAGGATCACAGATCCTGTCACAAGCCATGGCAACTGCAGGACACTTAAGCAGAGCAGTCATCAACTGGAGCAAAGTACTCCCCGCACCAACCTGAACAATTAACTGTGTAGGAAAGAACTGCAGATCAGGAGGTCATAACGTCATAAGGAATAGGAGTAGAATGAGGCCATTCGGCCCGTCAGGTCTACTCTGCCATTGAATCATGGCTGATAAAAGGACTGGACAAGATAGATGCAGGAAAAATGTTCCCAATGTTGGGCAAGTCCAGAACCAGGGACCACAGTCTTAGAATAAAGGGGAGGTCATTTAAGACTGAGGTGAGAAAAAACCTTTTCTCCCAGAGAGTTGTGAATTTGTGGAATTCCCTGCCACAGAGGGCAGTGGAGGCCAAGTCACTGGATGGATTTAAGAGAGAGTTAGATAGAGCTCTAGGGGCTAGTGGAATCAAGGGATATGGGGAGAAGGCAGGCACGGGTTATTGATTGGGGACGATCAGCCATGATCACAATGATCATTTCCTGCATCTAGCTTGTCCAGTGCTGGCTCGAAGGGCCGAATGGCCTCCTCCTGCACCTATTTTCTATGTAATTCTATGTAACACTATCTATCTCTTCTTCCTAACCCCATTCTCCTGCCTTCTCCCCATAACGTCTGATGCCTGTACTAATGAAGAATGTTGGTTCACACCAAAGATAGACACAAAATGCTGGAATAACACAGCGGGGCAGGCAGCATCTCTGGTGAGAAGGAATGGGTGAGGTTTTGGGTCGAGACATAACTTTCTCATCCACGCACCACACGCTGAGGGCAGTTTTACAGAGATCAAATAACCTGCAAAATCGCACCTTCTTTTGGGACATGGGAGGAAACCGGAGACTCAAGAGAATGCAGATCTGGAATCTTGATCAATTGTGCGAAATACAGGAGTTCAGCGGGTAAGGCAGTATCTGTGGAGGGAAATGAACAGGTGACAATATGGGTCAGAACAATTCCAGACACAAACATGCACGGCACAGTGGCGCAGCGGTAGAGTTACTGCCTTACAGCGCCAGAGTCCCAGGTTCGATCCTGACTACGGGTGCTGTCTGTATGGAGTTTGTACGTTCTCCCCGTGACTGCGTGCGTTTTCTCCGGGTCCTCAGGTTTCCTCCCACATTCCAAAGACGTGCTGGTTTGTAGGTTAATTGGTTTCTGTAAATTGTCCTTGGTGTGTAAAATAAGTACAGGCGATCATTAGTCTGCATGGACTCAGTGTGCCGAAGGGCCTGTTTCCACGCTGTAACTCTAAGCTAACCTAAACTTTCGGTGACACTAGTTCAGACGACAAAACTAGTCTGACCCCTTCTGGCTGGGAGGTGAACTACTGCAATTAAGTGGGCACAAAATGCTGGAGTAACTCAGCGGGCAGCATCTCTGGAGAGAAGGAATGGGTGACCCATTCTTCAGACTGAGAGTCAGGGGAGAGGGAGACATAGAGATAAGGAAGGATGAGGTGCGAAAATACAGATCAAAGGGGACGTTGATCAAGGAAAATGTAGAATGTTTCATTGTTAGCTGAGAGGATGATGACAATGAGGCATACAGATAGTAACATTTAATCAGGACAGTGAAACTAGTCGGTGAACTAGGGTGGGGGAGGGATGGTGGTGGAGGGAAAGCAAGGGTTACTTGAAGTTAGAGAAGAAAAATTCATACCGTTGGTTTGTAAGCTTTGTACGGGGGAGTTAAGAATAATGGGTCGGCCATTTAGAACTGAGATGAGGAAAATCTTTTTCACCCAGAGAGTTGTGAATTTGTGGAATTCTCTGCCTATACCAGGCAGTGGAGGCCAATTCACTGGATGCTTTCAAAAGAGAGTTAAATAGATCTCTTAGGGCTAGCAGAATGAAGGGGTATGGGTAGAAGGCAGGAACGGGGTACTGATTGTGGATGATCAGCCATGATCACATTGAATGGTGGTGCTGGCTTGAAGGGCCGAATGGCCTACTCCTACACCTATTATCTATGTATCTATGTAAGTGAAATATGAGGTGCTGTTCCTCCAATTTGCGATGGGCCTCACTCTGACAATAGAGGAGGCCCAGGACAGAAAGGTCAGTGTGGCAATGGAAGGGGGAGTTAAAGTGTTTGGCAACCGGGAGACCACGTAGGCCTCGGTGGACTGAGCGGAGGTGTTCAGCGAAACGATCGTCGAGGCTGCGCTTGGTCTCGCCGATATACAGGATTCCACACCTGGAACAACGGATATAGTAGATGAGGTTGGAGGAGGTGCAAGTGAACCTCTGCCTAACCAGAAAGGACTGTCAGGGTCTTTGGACGGAGTCGAGGGAGGAGGTATAGTGACAGGTGTTGCATCTCCTGTGGTTGCAGGGGAAGGTACCTGTGGAGGGCGTGGTTTGGGTGGGAAGGGATTGCGGAGGGAACGGTCTCTGCAGAAAGCGGATAGTGGTGGAGATGGGAAGTTGTGGCTAGTGGTGGGATCCCCGTTGGAGGTGGCGATAATGTCAGAGGATTATGTGTTTGTATGTGATGGTTGAGGGGTGGAATGTGAGGACTAGGGGGACTCTGTCCCTGTTAGGACTAGGTGGAGGAGGAGCAAGATCTACGGGGTACCGAGTGATGGCCACATCTATGATGGAAGAGGGGAACCTCCGTTCCCTAAAGAATGAGGACATCTCGGATGTCCAGGTATGGAACACCTCATCTTGAGCGCAGATGCGGCGTAGACGGAGGAATTTGGAGTATAGGGGAAGGAGTCTTTGCAGGAAGCAGGGTGGGACAAATTGGATTTGAACTGACTCAACAAGGTTACCATTACACGGTTCAAATCAGCGGCTCCGGTCGACATTTGGGAAATCGTAAATGTGTTTTATTTTTTAGCACTTTGTGCATGGTTTCAGTGATATGCGTCCACTCCCCTCTGCCTTATTCTACTTGACAAGATTACAGGGTAAATTCGATCAGAAGGGTCTGTACAATAATCTGACAAAGTGGGTCACTCATCTATTGTAAAAATAATCAGATTTTAAATCTGCCCAGTCTTAGCTTTAGCTGCTGCAGGAAGGAACTGCAGATGCTGGTTTACACCGAAGATAGGCACAAAATGCTGGACTAACTACAAGTAACCCTTGCCTTCCCTCTCTCTCTCTCCATCCTTCCCGCTTCCGAAGGACAGACATAGAATGCTGGAGTACTGCTGAAAAGCCACCCATTTCTTCAATCCAGAGATGCTGTCTGTCCCGCTGAGTTACTCCAGCTTTTTGTGTCTCTTTTAGCTGAGCTGCTGCTGAAATCCTCGTGAGATTTAACCTTGTTGGTAAACAGGTGGTAAAGATATTTTCGACTGTGTACCACAATACACACCATTGAATGGCTATATGGTGATTTCACGAAAGGTCACTGGAGCGTAGATCCTCACCCACGTGACCGCAAAATCCAACTGGGGTACAAGCGTCACTTCCGGTACATGTTAGTGATGCTGAAAACACGCACTTTCACACCCGTTAAAAACCGCGAAAATGGCCCGTTTTTGAGCTGTAAATTACTGTGCCAGTCGGGGTGACCGTGAGGCCCAGCTACCTAACTTTACAGTCCAGAAGAAAGATAAAAACTAAGGTAAATTCAAGAGGGAGCTGAAGGGGCAACAACAGCGGAAGTGGTTAGCAGACATTTGCCGTGGAGATATAAAGATCGAAAATATCGGGAATTATCGCGTTTGCTCGCTGCATTTCATCAAAAGTAAGGCATTATTGACGTTTTATCTTTATTCATTTGTTATATGAAAAGTTTTAAAAGTGAAAAATCCGTCAGTAAAATTGCAAAATCGCCCATGGTTCTCAGGTGGGTTTTAATATGCAAAATGAAAACGCTTCTGAAGCTCCATTTACCATTTAAATAATCGTAAACTATCAATGCGTTTTGAAATAAATTTTACTCAGATGCAAGCTAAGGAATGGGATAATTGTCAGCTGTTAATTGGACAAAATCAGGACATTTTATTATTTGCCAAAATATATTTCTCAATGTTTCTTGTTTAAAGTCTGCACAATCACCCAAACTACTTATTTATTTATCATCTAATAACAGACAAGCCTGCAGCATGGAATGATGTCAACAATCCTGATTGGGCACCCACTGTGAGCATTGAGAAATATATTTTGGCAAATAATAAAATGTCCTGATTTTGTCCAATTAACAGCTGACAATTATCCCATTCCTTAGCTTGCATCTGAGTAAAATTTATTTCAAAACGCATTGATAGTTTACGATTATTTAAATGGTAAATGGCGCTTCAGAAGCGTTTTCATTTTGCATGTTAAAACCCACCTGAGAACCATGGGCGATTTTGCAATTTTACTGACGGATTTTTCACTTTTAAAACTTTTCATATAACAAATGAATAAAGATAAAACGTCAATAATGCCTTACTTTTGATGAAATGCAGCGAGCAAACGCGATAATTCCTGATATTTTCGATCTTTATATCTCCACGGCAAATGTCCGCTAACCACTTCCGCTGTTTTTGCACCTTCAGCTCCCTCTTGAATTTACCTTAGTTTTTATCTTTCTTCTGGACTGTAAAGTTAGGTAGCTGTGCCTCATGGTCACCCCGACTGGCACAGTAATTTACAGCTCAAAAACGGGCCGTTTTCGCGGTTTTTAACAGGTGTGAAAGTGCGTGTTTTCAGCATCACTAACATGTACCGGAAGTGACGCTTGTACCCCAGTTGGATTTTGCGGTCACGTGGGTGAGGATCTACGCTCCAGTGACCTTTCGTGAAATCACCCTATAATGTGGCAACAGGTTTGTTCTTTGCAGAACTAAATGTGGTTTATGGAGTGGGCGGCATGGTGGCGCAGCGGTAGAGTTGCTCCCTTATGCCCCTGTCCCACTTAGGAAACCTGAACGGAAACCTCTGGAGACTTTGCGCCCCACCCAGGGTTTCTGTGCGGTTCCCGGAGGTTTTTGTCAGTCTCCCTACCTGCTTCCACTACCTGCAACCTCTGGCAACCACCTGCAACCTCCGGGAACCGCACGGAAACCTTGGGTGGGGCGCAAAGTCTCCAGAGGTTTCCGTTCAGGTTTCCTAAGTGGGACAGGGGCATTACAGTGCCAGAGACCCGGGATCGATCCTGACTACGGGTGCTGTCTGTACGGAGTCTGTACGTTCTTCCCGTGACCTAAGCTCCAATGACGCACCGGTTTGTATGTTAGTTGGCTTGGTTTAAGTGTAGATTGTCCCTAGTGTGAGTATGATGGTGTTAGTGAGCGGGGATTGCTGGTCGGCACGGACTCGATGGGCCGAAGGGCCTGTTTTCCGCGCTGTATCTCTAAGCTACACTAAAATAAACTTCAACGCAGATCGAGCAAATGCTTATCAGATTATCAAAAATATGTGAGTGTGTACCTAAAGGGCTGAGGTGTCACTTATGGCTTACAGGAGACATTATTTCTGCAAGATAAAGGAGTAGTTTTTAGAGAAAAAGACCAAATTGCTGGAGTGCCCTGTCCCACTTAGGAGACCTAAACAGCAACCTCTGGTGACCTTGCCCGCCACCCAAAAAAAAATCAAGGTCGAGGTGACCTGCAACCTCCTACCACCTCCCACGCATATGTTGAAAACCTTCCTCGACTATGAAGAAAACCGGCTTCGACTAGACCTGTGACTAAAAAATGATCGATTTTTAAAACGGCAACCTGTTTTTAGTCGAGGCCGGTTTTAAACATGATGAAAAAATAGCAGCAACCTAGATGAAGCCTCGACCACGCGGAAACCACTTTCCACCATTAGGGAGAGTGACCAAAACCTCTGGTGACCTCATGGAAACCTTGGGTGGTGGGCAAGGTCACCAGAGGTTGCAGTTTTGGGCTCCGAAGTGGGACAGGGGCTTAACACAGCGGGTCAGGCAGCAACTCTCGAGAACATGGATAGGTGATGTTTCGGGTTGGGGTCCATCTATCCTTGTTCTCCTGAGATGCTGCTGACCCGTTGAATTACACCAGCATTTTGTGTCTTTTTTTTTTGTAAACCAGCACCTGCAGTTCCTTGTATCCACAATACTTTAAAGAATTAACTGGTCAGATTCTCAGCTCCCTTCCATGAACAATTGCAAAACTACAGGATATAAATTGTTAACCAATAAGTAGGTTAACAATTGGGTTAGCAGTTGAGGAGGGCCTGTTTCCACGCCGTCAGACTCTATCAGTGATTTCTTTCTTTATTAAAAGCAACCACGTTGAACGTACTAAATGCCATGAACAACAATGGACAAAGCATCGATCTGATTTCCTAATATGATAAATTGCTGGGAATTTAACTTCATTTGTCTCCAGATATTTCACCAGCATTATTTCACCATATTGCAACTAAAAGGTCAAGCAATAATACTTTCAAAGCGTTTTTTTCAGATGATTCAATGGTAAACTAAGTGACTCCTGCTTTCAGAAGACTGAAGTCGCACACGAGCAAGTTCAGGAACAGGTATTTTCCAACAACTACCATGTGGTCAAAAAGGCTTTTGCCATTTTGGCCTTCATCAGTCAAGAGTATTGAGTATAGAAGTTGGGAGGTCGTGTTGCAGTTGTATAAGACGTTGGTGAGACCGCATTTAGAATATTGTGTTCAGTTCTGGGCATGATGATATAGGAAAGATGTTGTCAAACTTGAAAGGGTTCAGAAAAGATTTATGAGGATGTTGCCAGGACTAGAGAGTGTGAGCTGTAGGGAGAGGTTGAGAGGCTGGGACTCTATTCCATGGAGCGCCGGAGGATGAGGGGTGATCTTCCTTCCTGAATCCTTTATTTATTTGTGAGAGGTGAATGTTGTTGCCTGCAGCCATACATGTAATAATAACAACACACCAGCCTGTGCCCTGCGAGCTCCCGACATTGTCATCCACTGGCCCGCGGCCAAGCCCCGGATTCAGGTCGCTGCCGCCAGAACGCCGCCTCAGCCACCGGAGCACCGTCTCCACCCCGCACCAGGCCGCCCACACGGCAGCGTCTCAGCCCAGCACCGGGCTGCCCCCACCGGAGCACCTTCCAGCCGGGAGCCGGTCCGCCCACACGGGAGCACCTTCCAGCCGGGAGCCGGTCCGCCCACACGGGAGCACCTTCCAGCCGGGACCCAGGCCGCCCTCACGGGAGCGCCTTCCAGCCGGTAGCTGCGCCGCCCGCACGGGAGTGTCTCAGCCCCGCGCCGTCCGCCCTCGCCGGAGCGCCGAGTCGTGCCGCTGCCCGAACGTCGCCGCAGCTCGAAGACGGCCAGCCTCGCGTTGGTGAGTCCTGGCTGGCTCTACCTCCGGATCCTCGAGGTCGGTCGCAGGTTGGAGGCCGCCAGCTCCGCCATTAGGCCTCAGCGCAGACAGGGGAAGAGAAGGGGGATACGACAAAAAAGTCGCATTCCCCCGAAGGGAGAGACAGAAAGCCCTGTTTCACCCCCCCCCCCCCCCACACACATAACACCACCTAATAACCAAAAATTTAACTGAACTAGACAAAAAAAACAACACAAAAAAGTAAAAACAGACAGACTGCAGGCGAGCCGCAGCCGTTTCACAGCGCCGCCACTTCCCTCTTATAGTGGTGTACAAAATCTTATAGTGGTGTACAAAATCATGAGAGGAATAGATCGGGTAGATGCACAGAGTCTCTTGCCCAGAGTAGGGTGATCGAGGACCAGAGGACATAGGTTCAAGGTGAAGGGGAAAAGATTTAATGGGAATCTGAGGGGTAACTTTTTCACACAAAGGGTGGTGGGTGTTAGGGCTTTATTCTTTGGAGCGCAGAAGGTTAAGGGGGGACTTGATAGAGGTATTTAAAATGATGAGAGGGATAGACAGAGTTGACGTGGATAAGCTTTTCCCACTGAGAGTAGGGAAGCTTCAAACAAGGGGACATGACTTGAGAATTAAGGGACAGAAGTTTAGGGGAAACATGAGGGGGAACTTCTTTACTCAGAGAGTGGTGGCTGTGTAGAATGAGCTTCCAGTGAAGGTGGTGGAGGCAGGTTCGTTTTTATCATTTAAAAATAAATTGGATAATTATATGGACGGGAAAGGAATGGAGGGTTATGGTCTGAGCGCAGGTATATGGGACTAGGGGAGAATACGTGTTCGGCACGGACTAGAAGGGTCGAGATGGCCTGTTTCCGTGCTGTAATTGTTATATGGTTATATGTTATATGGTTATATGGGTGTATGGAACAAGCTGCCAGAGGAGGTAGTTGAGGCTGGGACTATCCCATCATTTAAGAAACTAACTTCGAAAACAAGATTCAGATGCACTGTTTTATTTTGGGTACAATATGATCTTTTGGGAAATATCGATTTGGCATAATGGAGTTATGCACGTGATGAAGCAATATTTATTAATATGGGGTATGGCCTGGCACCTAATATCATTGCCTGGGAACGTAGCCTTTCTCAGCCCATTCTATGGGAAAGCGTGGCGTTGGTGGACAAAACACAACAGCAATAGTTGCGTAGACCACCCGCGCCCCCTGCTGTTAGTAGTGCGGCAACGTTGCACACAAGGGGGGCTTATGATTGGCTTGGGGAGGGGGGGCAGTGGCATGGTCTGCTCTGATAAGAAATGCCATGAAGGATGGTGTCGGGCGCCCTTTCGTGGAAAGATCCCCAAACTTGGATCGTGTCGCGAACAGTGCCGGGGAACAGGAACATCCTGCCGCGTGCCCTGCCTTGTTTGCAAGTGCGTACGGGTATACGTGAGTGTACGTAGGAACATCCTGCGGCGCGCTCTGCCGTGTACTCGGGGTTTGCAAGTGCGTGCGGGGATATTCGGGGAGACGTGAGACATGTGCCTTATTTAGCAGTGCAGTAAAATACTTAGTGAATCAAACTCTGAATCCGATGATTTATCGAACACCACACGTGCAGTCTGCACAGAGTTTGTACGTTCTCCCTGTGACTGCGTGGGTTTTCTCCGGGTGCTCCGGTTTCCACCCACACACACCAAAGGCGTCCAGGTTTGTAGGTTAATTGGCTGCTGTAAATTGTAAATTGCCTCTAGTGTGTAGGATAGTGCTAGTGTACGAGGTGATCGCTGGGCGGCGTGGACTCATTAGGCTGAAGGACCTATTTTCGCGTAGTATGTCTTAAAGTCTAAAGGCAATGCATAGGTGTCATGGCCAAGGGCACATTTTATGCTCTTTACTGAGGAAAGTTGCATGGCATGAAGGGTATATAATGATGCAGGAAAAGCTCAAATGTTCCCATCTTATTCTATCATGGATTAATGTGGGCGGCACGGTGGCGCAGCGGTAAAACTACTGCCTTACAGCGTCAAAGACCCGGGTTCAATCCCGACTACGGGTGCTCGTCTGTACGTGACCGGCGTGGGTTTTCTCTGAGATCTTCGGTTCCTTCTCACACTCCAAAGATAGAAACATAGAAAATAGGTGCAGGAGGAGGCCATTCGGCCCTTCGAGCCAGCACTGCCATTCATTGCGATCATGGTTGTGTACAGATGTACAGGTTTACATAGAAACATAGAAAATTGGTGCAGGAGTAGGCCATTCGGCCCTTCGAGCCTGCACCGCCATCCAATATGATCATGGCTGATCATCCAACTCAGTATCCTGTACCTGCCTTCTCTCCATACCCCCTGATACCTTTAGCCACAAGGGCCACATCTAACTCCCTCTTAAATATAGCCAATGAACTGGCCTCAACTACCTTCTGTGGCAGAGAATTCCAGAGATTCACCACTTCTCTGTGTGAAAAATGTTTTTCTCATCTCGGTCCTAAAAGATTTCCCCTTTATCCTTAAACTGTGACCCCTTGTTCTGGACTTCCCCAACATCGGGAACAATCTTCCTGCATCTAGCCTGTCCAACCCCTTAAGAATTTTGTAAGTTTCTATAAGATCCCCCCTCAATCTCCTAAATTCTTTGTAGGTTCATTGGCTTGGTATAAATGTAAATTGTCCCTAGTGTGTATAGGATAGTGCTATTGTGCGGGGTGATCGCTGGTTGGTGCGGACTCGATGGGCCGAAGGGCCTGTTTCCGCGTTGTATCTCTAAACTAAACTAAACTGAACTAAATTCCCCAAAATAATGTAGAGTCTAAAAGGTGCATAAAAAGTGGAATACATTGCAGCTGAGAATGCTTCTTCCCAATAATTTAGGTGGAAGCCAAGATAATAAATGCGACCATTAGCTGCTGATACTTCACAAATACATTATATTCACGCAAGCTTGATATTGGACTGTCATGCCCATATAAATGGAAAATGATGCATTCATTTTTCACCGCTCTGCCATCTGCACAGCAGACCTGCAAGGATACAAAGCACAACACACAGAACAATTGAGAAAGAGCCGGGAATTATCTTCAGAAACAAGCATAGACTTCAGAGATACAGCACGGTAACAGGCCCTTCAGCCCACCGACCAGCGACCACCCCATGTAAACTGACACCATCCTACACACACTGGGGACAATTTATAATTTTACCGAAGCCAATTCACCTCTAAACCTGTATGTCTGTGGAGCGTGGGAGGAAACTGGAGCCCCCACGCGGTCATAGGGAGAACGTGCAAACTCTGTACAGACAGCACCCGTAGTCAGGATCGAACCCAGGTCTCTGGCGCTGTGAGGAAGCAACTACCGTTGCGCCACTGGGCCGCACTTAACGTCTTTAATGATGTTTTGTTTTGGGTACAATATGATCTTTTGGGAAATATCGATTTTGGCATAATGGAGTTATGCACTTGTGATTGAGGAATATTTGTTAGTATGAGTGGTGCGGCCTTTCCTGGAGACCGGCCCGGAGCTTTAAGCCACGGGTGCAGCGCGCCACCGTGCTGCCCCTCGTAGACTGAAGAAGTGACCTTAACCTGGAACATTGTCGGTCCTGTCCATTCCCTCCACAGATGCAACCTGACTCACTGCGTTCCTCCAGCGTTTTGTGCTATAAGCAAGTGCTCAGTACAGATCTAGGGGTAAACTTGCTATTGTCGAGGTCTAAATACCTTGTCGTTCATTTTCAAATTCCTTTTGCTTCATCCAGATAAGCATCTTCATAATATCCCCGGGCTTAGGGCCAAAATCCCATTCTCCACAATCTCTGCTCGTTTAGTAAGCACCAGATATTATATTTCCTGGCAGCCAGCGACAGATTACTGATCAGTAAACATTCTGTAAAGTCATAATCATTAATCCTAAACAGTGAGCATCAATTGGACACACCCGATGTGAAGAACATAACCAAATGTACAAATCTGCCTGTACAAATCTAGATTCCAGATTGCGCCTGATAGAGTTACAGTCGTTGAGTCGCAGTCATATAGCACGGAAACAGGCCCTTCGGCTCAACCTGCCCACGCCAACCAAGATGCCCCCATCTATACTAGTCCCAACTATGGGCAGCCACGGTGGCGCAGCGGTAGAGTTGCTGCCTTACAGCGCCGGAGTCCCAGGTTCGATCCCGACCACGGGTGCCGTCTGTACGGAGTTTGTACGTTCTCCCCTGTGACCACGTGGGTTTTCTCCGGGAGCTCCGGTTTCCTCCCACACTCCAAAGACGTGCGGGTTTGTAGGTTAATTGGCTTGGTGTACGTGTAAGTTGTCCTTAGTGTGTGTAGGGTAGTGTTAGTGTGCGGGCGGGGATCGCTGGTCGGTGAGGACTCGGTGGGCTGAAGGGCCTGTTTCCGCGCTGTATCTCTGAAACTGAAAACTAAAAAAACTAAAACCCAGTCCGAGCATTTTCAATGAAGTCCCAGGGTCTCCAATGACACAGCCCCTAATTGAGTGGCAGTTAATCTGTGATTTATGGTTGTAGCCATGCAATGGACCAGTTACACTGAGCCCCCGGGAGCTGTGAGGGGGGCAGATAGACGTTTCGACTAGCCCGACCCAAGGCAGATCGCTCGGCTTGGGGAAGCTGAGATTCCCCCCCCCCCACCCCAGATGCAGGAGCTTGATCGCCCTGACGACGAGGCCCGTCGCCAGCTACGGGAGTCAAGATCGTCCCATCAACAGAAGGTTAGAGGCCGCCGACCACCAGAGGACAATGAAGGGAAGACATTTTAACTTTTTTTCTCCTTCCAACACAGTGAGGAATGTTGAGGAGTCACTGTGGTGGATGTTTATGTTAAGTCAGAACATAATTGAGTCAGAATCTTTTTCATGGGGCGGAAATGTCAAAGACGAGAAGGCATAGCTTTAAGGTGCCTGGGTCAAAGTTTAAAGTAGATGCGCGGGCTAGGTATTCGACACAGTGTATGGGGTGCCTGGAACATGCTGCTAGGGGTGGTGGTGGAGGCAGATAAGGAAGTGGCATTCAAGATGTTTTTAGATAGGCATGTGGATATGCAGGGATTGGATCGTGATGCATAAGAATTTATTTGCTCCCTTTCAGGGCATATGACACTAACAGTTTACAAGGATGAGGTGGGGACTTGGTTGAAACTTACCGATTAGTGAAAGGCCTGAATAGAGTGGATGTGTAGAGGATGTTTGCCACTAGTGGGAGAGTCTAGGACCAGAGGGCATAGCCTCAGAATAAATTCAGTCGTGGTGGCGCAGCGGTAGAGTTGGTGCCTTACAGCAAAATGCAGCGCCGGAGACCCGGGTTCGATCCAGACTACGGGCGCTGCCTCTACGGAGTTTGTGCGTTTTACCCGTGATCTGCATGGGTTTTCTCTGAGGTCTTCGGTTTCCTCCCACATTCCAAAGACGTACAGGTTTGTAGGTTAATTGGTTTGATTAATTGTCCAGTATAACATTGTCCAACTTCCAGTCTAGTCCCTGGTGGACTCTTCGGATAGTACAAGGTACAACGTACCTTTAGAGCCCTGTCCCACGGTGTGAGTTCATTCCAAGAGCTCTCCCGAGTTTGCCCTGATTCGAACTCGGAGATTTACGGTAATGGCCGCTCGTCGGTACTCGGGGCTCTCGTGGACATTTTTCAACATGTTGAAAAATCTTCACGAGTCTTCCCGTGCTTACCTGCCGTTAGCGAGTCTTCTCGAGTACCTGCCGTTAGCGTTACGAGCCGCTAAGAGACGTCCTCGAGCTCCGACGTACCCGCTACGTACATTCTCCGTGCTTACCATGAGTTTGATTTTTTTTAAACTTGGGAGAGCTCTTGGAATGAACTCGTACCATGGGACAGGGCCATAAGAAAGGAGATGACTCTTTAGTCAGAGGGTGGCAAATCTGTGAAATTCATTGCCACGGATGGCTGTGGAGGCCAACTCAATGGATATGTTTAAGCCGGGGATTGACAGATTCTTGATTAGGTCAGGTGTCAAGGGGTGATGGGGAGAAGGCAGGAGAATGGGGTTGAGAGGGAAAGATAGATCAGCCGTGATTGAATGGCGGAGTAGACTTGAAGGGACGAATGGCCTAATTCTGCTCCTAGAACTTATGAACTTGTGAAAACAACCTTGACTCTCTTGACGTGCAGGCAGAGGGGGTTTAGTTTAACCTGGCATCATGTTCGGCATGGCTCGTTGGTCATTGGGACCTGTAACTTGCCTGAAGGCTCATCAGTCGGCAGCATCTAGAACCTGTCCGAAGGCTCGTCGGACAGCATAACCGGGCGGGAACTGGAGATGTCGTAGGAGGGTGTTCCCGGGGTAATGCCTCCAGCTGCACGAGGCACCCCCAGGACACAAAGATGGAGAGGAGAGGAGAGGGAGGAGAGGAGAGACAGGAGAGGGAGGAGAGGAGAGGAGAGGAGAGGAGAGGAGAGGAGAGGAGAGGAGAGGAGAGGAGAGGAGAGGAGAGGAGAGGAGAGGAGAGGAGAGGAGAGGAGAGGAGAGGAGAGAGAGGAGAGGAGAGGAGAGAGAGGAGAGGAGAGGAGAGGGACGTCGGTAGACACAAAATGCTGGAGTAACCCAGTGGGACAGGCAGCATCTCTGGAGAGAAAAGGAACGTGATGTCGGTTCGCGGGAACTGTTCCAGTACATCAAGCGCGCGGGCCGACGGGACTTCACACTTTGAATAACGGCGCCAAAACATGGCAGGGCCCGCACGTGTAATGTATGCAAAGTGAATTTCACTGCATTGAAATAAAGCACATTGGAACCATGAACATTGTGGGCCAAAGCGCCTGTTCCTGTGCAGGAAGGAACTGCAGATGCTGCTTGAAACCGAAGATAGACACAACAACTCAGTGGGCCAGACAGCATCTCTGGGGAAAAGGAGTAGATGACATATCGGGTCGAGCCGAGGCCCTTCTTCAGACCGTTCCTCTGCTGTACCATGTTCTATGGATCCCGCCACCAGGACTCAATGTTTTTCCCTTGGATATTCCTTTCTCTGAGCGAACTCGGGAAGTTCAGTCCAAGAATGGAGCGTTCCCGCACACGTTTTGCCAATGTCAGCTTGTGCTCGGATCTGCTGTTAATCTCAGTAGAATAAACCCGGATGCAAAATGGCCATAAATCATCGCAACAAAGTGGGGCCCAGCGGAGCGTTGAACACGACGCTGTTCTTTAACATTGTAATTCGTTTCACTAACATTTATATGCATCGTGCATAGCATGTGTGCACTTTGCAATATAGGTCGAACATACTGTAGCTGAAGGCTCAGCGTGCAAAGAGGGACCCGACGTGGAGGGGGGGGGGCTGCTGAGAGTATAAAGAGGGACGCAGAATGGAGGGGAGGGGGGGGGGCGCTGAGAGAACAACGAGGGACCTACCTTGGAGGGGGGGGGGGGGGCAAGATGGAAGAGCAGCCATCGGGACTGCATTTTCACACATAGGCAATAGACACTAGACAATAGGGGCAGGAGTAGGCCATTCAGCCCTTCGAACCAGCACCGCCATTCAATGTGATCATGGCTGATCATCCCCAATAGGGTGGTGGGTGTATAGAACGTGCTGCCAGAGGAGGTAGTTGAGGTCATAAGGTCATGAGTGATAAGGGTAGAATTAGGCCATTTGGCCCATCAAGTCTACTCCGCCATTCAATCATGGCTGATCTGTCTCTCCCCTCTAACCCCATTCTCCCCATAACCTCTGACACCTGCACTAATCTGGAATCAAGTCGAGGCAGGGAATATCCCAACATTTAAGCTTTTCACTGTACCTCGGTACACGTGACAACTAACTAAACCGAAACTGAGAAACAGGTAGACACAAAATGCTGGAGTAACTCAGCGGGACAGGCAGCATCTCTGGAGAGAAGGAATGGGCGACGCTTCGGGTCGAGACCCTTCTTCAGAAACAGTTAGGCAGGTACATGGATAGGACAGGTTTGGAGGGATATGGGCCAAACACGGGCGGGTGGGACTAGCGTAGCTGTGACATGTTGGCCGGCGTGGATCTGTTTCCATGCTGTAACACTTTATGACTCTATATTGACTCCATTTGTAACTTTATCGGCAGAGTATACGACTCTTTGCGTACTTTGTGTATTGTACGCAAAACAAAAAATATTGCTGTATAAAGTACACGTGACAATAAAGCATTGACCGACCGATCGACCACTCGACCCTGCATTCCCAATGTCCGCGAGCATTGCCACTTTTCATTTCACTGCACATCTCGTATGTGTATGTGACGAATAAGCTTGACTTGACTTGACGAAAAGCTGCCAGTCTGTTTACTTTTTCTTCTGTCCTTCTGTTTTAACAAATTCATGCTAATCCAATCCCTCAATCCTGACTGCCCTCTTTTTGTGCCCTGACCTGCCTTTTGGCACCTGATCAAATGTCATTTGAAAATCTGGTATACTTTCTCCAAAGGCTCCCCTTATTCAACCTAATGCCCCTGTCCCACTTAGGAAACCTGAACGGAAACCTCTGGTGACTTTGTGCCCCACCCAAGGTTTCCGTGTGGTTCCCGGAGGTTTTTGTCAGTCTCCCTACCTGCTTCCACTTCCTGCAACCTCCGGCAACCACCTACAACCTCCGGGAACCGCACGGAAACCTTGGGTGGGGCGCAAAGTCTCCAGAGGTTTCCGTTCAGGTTTCCTAAGTGGGACAGGGGCTTAAGAATACATTTAGCTTTGTTGTTACCTTCTCCCAACTAACAATGATCTATTTTACACTTTCCTTGATCTCCATTCCCTTTGTCCTGTTTTCACACCTTACACTTCCTTGTCTCCCCTGACATCAGTCTGAAGAAGGGTCTCGACCCGAAACATCACTCATTCCTTCTCTCCAGAGATGCTGCCTGTCTCGCTGAGTCTCTCCAGCGTTTTGTGTATATCTTTGGTTAAAACTAGCATCTGCAGTTCCTTCCTACCTGTAACAATAAGAAAACAAGAGTATTTTGAATGCAGAAGGCTTTTACCCAGAGTAGGGGAATCAAGAACCATAGGATGTAGGTTTAAGATTTAAGAGAGGGGAAAGATTTAATAGGAACCTGAGGGGTGACTTTTTCTCTCACAGGGTGGTGGGTGTATTGGATGTGCTCCCAGAGAAAGTAGTTGTGGCAGGTACTATAACAACATTTAAAAGACACTTGGGAAGATTTAGAGGGATATGGGCCAAACTCAACCCGAAACGTCACCTGTTCCTTCGCTCCATAGATGCTACCTCGCCCGCTGAGTATCTCCAGCATTTTTATCAATCTTCGATTTTTCCCGCATCTGCAGTTCTTTCTTAAACGCAAAACACTGAAGTACTTTAATCCCACTGGTACTTTTACCCCAATGGCTTACACAGCTGCCAACAGCTCCAAAGCGAGAAATGTTTCTGCAGGTCTTTGACATTCAAAGACATCTGTCCAGTAAAAACACTAGAAATGTTATTTAACAGTTAAAACAAAATAAGCCAAGGGTTTAATTTAATTCCGACACGGTTCTTGCCAATATTGCAGAAGACGCCTCAGGAAGCTGCACGGGAGCAGCTGAGAACACACTTCGCCGCAGGTCTCTCTGTGGATCCCACCACCAATATGCATGGTGGAAAGCACCTAGAATAATTGCGCTGCACAGTGGCGCAGTGGTAGAGTTGCTGCCTCACACGGCCAGTGACCCGGGTTCGATTCTGACCTCGGGGTGGCTGTCTGTGCGAAGTTTGCACGTTCTCCCCATGAACAACATGAGTTTCCTCCAGGTGCTCCGGTTTCCTCCCACACTCCATAGACGTTTGGGTTTCTAGGTTAATTGGCTTCTGTAAATTGCCCCCAGAGTGGAGGATAGATCTAGTGGAGGGGCGATCGCTGGTCGGTGTGGACTCGATGAGCCGAAGGACCTGTTTCCACCCCTGTAAATCCAAACAAATTCCAAACTGATAACTCTGTGATTGTGGTCTTCATGCAGAAATCTAAAGCTGATATCACTCATGCAGTGACTTTACCAGCGGTTTCAGGAGTGATTTATGACTGGCACACAGTGGCGCAGTGTTAGGGATGCTGCCTTGCAATGTCAGCGAGCCAGGTTCGATCCTGACCTCGGGTGCTGACTCTATGAACATCCTTCTCTGAAATTCTCTGGGTGAATTTACCATATATATTAATGATTTGGAAGAGGGAATTAGAGAGGAGCAACACTAGTGCCAACTGTGAAGAGGGTGTTAGGAGGTTGCAGGGTGACCTGGACAGGTTGAGTGAGTGGGCAGATGCGTGGCAGATGCAGTATAACATAGATAAATGTGAGGTTATCCACTTTGGCAGCAAAAACAAGGGGACAGCTTATTAGCTCAATGGGGTTAGGTTAGGTAAGGGGGAGGTACAGCGAGGCCTTGGTGTCCTTGTACACCGGTCACTGAAACTTGGCGTGCAGGTACAGCAGGCAGTGAAGAAAGCTGATGGAATGTTGGCCTTCATAACAAGAGGATTTCAGTATAGGAGTTCAGAGGTTCTTCTGCAGTTGTATAGGGCTCTGGTGAGACCACATCTGGAGTATTGTGTACAGTTTTGGTCTCCTAATTTGAGGAAGGACATCCTTGTGATTGAGGCAGTGCAGCGTAGGTTCACGAGACTGATCCCTGGGATGGCGGGACTGTTATATGAGGAAAGATTGAAAAGACTAGGCTTATATTCACTGGAGTTTAGAAGGATGAGGGGGAATCTTATAGAAGCATATAAAATTATAAAAGGACTGGTCAAGCTAGATGCAGGAAAAATGTTCCCAATGTTGGGTGAGTCCAGAACCAGGGGCCACAGTCTTAGAATAAAGGGGAGGTCATTTAAGACTGAGGTGAGAAAAAACCTTTTCACCCAGAGAGTTGTGAATTTATGGAATTCCCTGCCACAGAGGGCAGTGGAGGCCAAGTCACTGGATGGATTTAAGAGAGAGTTAGATAGAGCTCTAGGGGCTAGTGGAGTGAAGGGATATGGGAAGAAGGCAGGCATGGGTTATTGATAGGGGACGATCAGCCATGATCACTGCGGTGTATGTAATAGAAATGGTATTACCTGCCTCCAAGTTAAAGGGGGAGGAGTGTTAGATAAGTGATAATTAGCATATGTAATTAGTGTCTTGTGATATGTTGTGCAAGTACGCATGTGCGGGGAGACTCAAGGTGGCGTCCTGCAATAAAGAAGCTTCAAGTGAGTTTATTGTCATGTGTCCCTGTATAGGACAATGAAAATCTTGCTTTGCTTAAGCACACAGAAAATAGTAGGCATTTACTACAAAACAGATAAATGTGTCCATATACCATGATATAAATATATACACACATGAATAAATAAACTGGTAGTGCTTATAACAGAAAGTGGTTGCTAATAATCAGAGTTTTGTCCGAGCCAGGTTTAATAGTCTGATGGCTGAGGGGAAGTAGCTATTCCTGAACCTGGTTGTTGCAGTCTTCAGGCTCCTGTACCTTCTACCTGAAGGTAGCAGGGAGATGAGTGTGTGGCCAGGATGGTGTGGGTCTTTGATGATACTGCCAGCCTTTTTGAGGCAGCGACTGTATGTGTCTGTTGTAAGATTACTCCTGTGTCCGAGCCTTATTCAAGTCTGTTCTAAGCAGCCAAATACACAACAATCACAATGAATGCTGGCTCGAAGGGCCGAATGGCCGAATGGCCGAATGGCCTCCTCCTGCACTTATTATCTATGTTTCTATGTTTCTATGTTTCTAATTTGGGACTGCAAGCATTTGGCAATAGCGGGAACATCCCACGAGGTGGCGCTGGCCCCTGATATCTCTCACGATGCCTTGTGTTCCCTCTGAAGATCAGGGGTAAAACTCCAAGACATCATTGTTGAACTAGACCCTATCGATTTACAGGTATCCATATGGAGAGTTACCGCTGAGGTAGCGATTTTTAGTTTTGCAACACTTCCTATTTCATCATATGTCTTTTTCTTCTTTTTTTAGTTAGTACACATTTTAATTGGGGGTGTCTTTTTTTCAGAAAAATGCACCAGATTTGGCACCATGGACTTGACAGTACTAACGACCACTGCCTAACGAGGAATGTGGGAATAGACTTAAAAGCAATCTCGACAAGTCAATTAAAAACTTGAAACTTGTAACGATAAACAAGGGCTGATCTAAGGAGTTTCGGAAGTCATGGCACAGTGAAGTAAATCGCAATAAAAAAAAGCTATTTTAAAACACTAAAGAAGGCACAGAGTGCTGGAGTAACTCCGCGGGCCAGACAGCATCCCTGGAGAACATGGATGGGTGAGGTTTCGGCTCCACGTCGTCCAAGATGCCCCATCTTCACTAGTCCCACCTGCCTGCGTTTGGACCATGTTTTTGCTTTGTTGTTACCATCTCCTAGCCATCAATGATCTATTCTGCACCTTCATCGAACTTCATCCCCTTTGTCTCGTTTTCACACCTTACCCTTCCTTATCTCTGTGTCTCCCTCTCCTCTGACTCTCAGACTGAAGAAGGGCCTCGACCGGGAACGTCACCCATTCCTTCTCTCCTGAGATGCTGCCTGTCCCGTTGAGTTACTCCAGCATTTTGTGTCTGTCTTCCCTCTAAACCCTTCCTATCCATGTACCTGTCCAAATGTCTTTTGAATGTTGTTATAGATTTCGTTTGTTATATTGTTTACACGGTACTATGTATGCATATGCTGTCGTGTAGGAATTACATTGTTCTGTTCGGGACATATGACTATAAACACCAAGATAGACACAAAATGCTGGAGTAACTCAGCGGGTCAGGCAGTATCTCTGGAGAAAAGGAATAGGTGACGTTTCGGGTCGAGACACTTCTTCAGACAGCTGACCCGCTGAGTTACTCCAGCTTTTTATGTCTATCTTCGGTTTAAATAAGCATCTGCAGTACCTTCCCGGACAATAAAACACTCTTGAATCTAGACAGCATCTCTGGAGAACATGGATAGGTGACGTTCCGTGTGGATGCCCTTCGGATCTGCAGGTGGACACAAAAAGCTGGAGTAACTCGGCAGATCAGGCAGCATCTCTAGAGAACACGAATGGGTGAGGTTTCGGGTCGGGACTGTTCTTCAGGCTCTGAGCAGCGGGAATCACAGAAGGGAGAGAAGTCTCTCAGACACGATGACCCAAGTCTACATCGTAGACACGAGGAGAACATCTTCGGAGTCAAGGGTGTTTTTCGTACTATGTCCCAAAATGAAACAAAGAAATTCGTATTAATGCCTGAAGAAGGGCCTCGACCCGAAACGTCACCTATTCCCTTTCTCCAGAGATGCTGCCTGACCCGCTGACTTACTACAGCTTTTTGTGTCTATATTCCGTATAAACCAGCATCTGCAGTTCCTTCCTACACATCGAAATTCTTACTTATGCTCAGTAGGCATAGAAACATAGAAACATAGAAATTATGTGCAGGAGTAGGCCATTCGGCCCTTCGAGCCAGCACCGCCATTCAATATGATCATGGCTGATCATCCAACATCAGTTCCCCCGTTCCTGCTTTCTCCCCATATCCCCTGATTCCGTTACTAAGAGCTAAATCTCTCTTGAAAACATCCAGTGAGTTGGCCTCCACTGCCTTCTGTGGCAGAGAATTCCACAGATTCACAACTCTCTGGGTGGATTTTCCCCCCTCGTCTCTGTCCTAAATGGCCGGCCCTTTATTCTTAAACTGTGACCCCTGGTTCTGGACTCCCCCAACATCGGGAACATTTTCCCTGCATCTAGCCCGTCCAATCCCATAAGAATTATATATTTATCTTTAAGATCTTGAGGAGCTTTCTCATACATTTCTCATACCGCCGCGCCACCAATGGTTATATAGTTAAGATAGACACAAAATGCTGGAGTAACTCAGCGGGACAGGCAGCATCTCTGGAGAGAAGGAATGGGGTCGAGACCCTACTTCAGGTTTATATAGGTTGTATAGTTACTGGGTTGTTTAAAAAAAAATTAGGACTAACTTTTAGTGTGGAGGGAATTTGATTCCGAGTGTGGGACGATTGAATGAAATCAGTTGCATGTAGGAGCAGGTGACACTTTAAAACCTGGCGGAGAGGGGCTGGAATGCGGACACTTGCATTTTGTAGAACTGTGCGTTTTCCAGCTAGGCATCGGCCAACAGCGAGTGAGCCGAGAGACACGTTTAGACAAGGCGAGGGAGAGAGAGCATTGGGGCGAATTGCTTCACTACAGAGACTGCAGCCTGGGAAAACAAGTGAGTCGATTTAAAAAAAACAGGTAGTCAAAGTATAATATCTAGAAGCCCCCTGCGAAGTTCATAATGATGCCTGCTCTGTTCGATTCCACGTAGGAAGGCGATCGTTTTATTAAAAGGGGTTCGTGTTGAATAAACCTGGTCCAAGACAATTCTGGATTTAACAAGCACGGCCCATTTGGTAGAGGGAATGGGATGGCAAGCACTATTCACTTAGAAGTAAACTCAAGAAAGGCTCCCCCCCCCCACCCCACCCCCTCGAAATGCCGTCTGTCCATTCCCTCAGATAACTCTGAGAAGATATATAGTTATTGCAGTTTTATTGTGTGTGTGTGTGTGTGTGTATATATATATATACACACTCACACACACACGCACACACACTCACACACACACACACACACACACACACACACACACACACACACACACATATATATACTAGTGTAGCTGGGACATGTTGGCCGGTGTGGGCAAGTTGGGCCGAAGGGCTTGTTTCCACACTATATCACTCTGTGTGTATGTATAGTCATATAGTCATACAGTGTGGAAACAGGCCCTTCGGCCCAAACACCTGCCAACATGTCCCATCTACACTTGTCCCACCTGCCTGCGTTTGGCCCATATCCCTCCAAACCTGTCCTACCCATGTACTTGTCTAATTGTTTCTTAAACGTTGCGATAGTCCTTGCCTCAACTACCTCATCTGGCAGCTTGTTCCATACACCCACAACCGTTTGTGTTGAAAAAGTTACTCCCTCAGATTCCTATGAAATCTTCACCTTATATATAATAATATATAATAAAGTTGTATATATATATATATATATATATATATATATATATATATATATATATTGTGTGTGTATATATATATATATATATATTGTGTGTGTATATATATATATATATATATATATATATATATATATACACACACAACTTTATTCAGAATATATAAAATGTAAGCTTTGGATAAATAAATTGCTTGACACGAACAATACACGAAGGGGTTTTACACTGTTTTGTTTTGCATTTTTTTAAATCCCAAATAAAGTTTACTTTTGAAATTAAAAATATATATATAATTCCTCGCAGGGTGCTGCCTGACCCGCTGAGTTACTCCGGCACATTAGTATTTTACTTCGCATGGGACTAAAAACAAATGACTCCAAAGGACACCGCCCCCGTTTTTCTCTGGACCAAGATAGAATATTCCTGGCAACCTCTCTCTGCAGCGAATTGTCCTCCAACTTCTCGCTCACGCTGCGTTATTTGATGGGGGGGGGGGGGGGGGGGGGGGGCCAGGGGAGAGGAGGGGGGTAGAGTGAGTGAGGGTGTGTGTGTGTGTGTGTGTGTGTGTGTGTGTGTGTGTGCGTGCGTGTATGTGTGCGTGTGTGTGTGTGTGTGTGTGTGTGTGTGCGTGCGTGCGTGCGCGCGCGCGTGTGTGTGTGTGTGTGTGTGTGTGTGTGTGTGTGTGTGAGTGTGTGAGTGTGTGAGTGTGTGAGTGTGTGTGTGTGTGTGTGTGTGTGTATGTGTGTGTTGGGCATAAGTGCCTTATCGCTGCAGTCAGACCCGTACAGAAACACTTTTGTTTAAGAAGGAACTGCAGATGCTGGAAAATCGAAGGCACACAAAAATGCTGGAGAAACTCAGCGGGTGCAGCAGCATCTATGGAGCGAAGGAAATAGGCAACGTTTCGGCCCGAAACGTTGCCTATTTCCTTCGCTCCATAGATGCTGCTGCACCCGCTGAGTTTCTCCAGCATTTTTGTCTACCTCAGAAACACTTTTGGATGGGAGAGCTTGTATGTTACAGGGCAGTCTTGTCAATTACACCACGATGGGGGTGAATCGCTACCTTTCCACGCCGCGGGAGATCAGTTTGCGTTCCTGTCTTGTACACACACACCCTGCACCGATCTGTCCACAACATCCAATTTGCCCGGTGCGAGCATCCCTGCAAAACGACCGGGTCTTAAATTCTCCAGAGAGCCCGGGCAGCGCTCTAATTGGTTTCATATATATATATATATATATATAATCCGCTTCTCCGGGGAGGAGCTCCAATCATCGATACACACACACACAGCGTTTAGAGGTGGCCACGCAAGCTCCTCCCGTTCAACCGGTCACCCTTGTCTCGGACCAATCTGTTCATCGCCAGTTCGGTTCCGGATCTCAGAGAACGCAGAACTTATTTACAAGGTCGCGGCTGGGATTATTATTATTTTATTTTTTTAATTTATAGTTTTTGTTTGTTGTAAATTTTCTAGATTACCCCCCCCCCTCTCTCTCTCTCTCTCTCTCTCTCTCTCTTTCTCCTCTCCCTCCCCCAACCCCCAGCCCTTCCTAATATTTATTTCCCCCCCGTTTGAGCCGTCGCGATTACGAGGTTGAACAAGGGGAGGGGAAGGACATGAGTGAGTTGAGGAAGGACTTTGCCTCCGTTCTGAGCCTGAAAGACGAGCGGATTCGCGAACTGGAGACGCGGCTGACCGAGAGGGACGCCGAGATCCAGGAGCTGAGGAGGAAACTGCACAAATGCCAGTCGGTTCTCCCCAGCACGCAGATGGCGCCGAGGACCAGGAGAGCCCAGGGCATCTCGGCCGAGCCTCGAAGTTCCCTCTCCTTCCAAGATCTCACTCGCCAGTCCTTCAAGAGATACGCCAAGTCTGAAAGGTAAGCCTCTATATCTCTCCCTCACCCCCTCCCCCCCACCCCCATATCGCTCTGAAAAGTTCTGGAAATTGCAAACTGCAGACTGAAGAGGGCTTCAGATCCAAAGCATCATCTGTCCATTCATAGAAACACAGAGACATAGAAAACAGGTGCAGGAGTATGCCATTCGGCCCTTCGAGCCTGCACCGCCATTCAATATGATCCTGTACTTGCCTTCTCTCCATACCCCCTGATCCCTTTAGCCACAAGGGCCACACCTAACTCCCTCTCTCTCCTTCCACAGATGCTGCCTGACCCGCTGAGTTCTTCGGCACTTTGTGTTTTGCTCCGGGTTTAAGCCTCTGCGGTTTCTTGTGTCCTCTATTTTGTTTTGTAATCTATTTTTGAACCATCTATCCCAAACTGTCACCCGTTTAGTTTAGTTTAGAGGTCTAGCAGTGGTTTAGAAGTGACACACTGGTCAGCCCGAGGAGCACCTTCAGCAACAGACTGGTTCCACCAAGATGCAGCACAGAACGCCACAGGAGATCCTTCTTCCCTCTGGCTATCAAACTGTACAACTCCTCCCCCTTCTGTCGTGCAGTAGACTGACTCCTCTCCTCCCCTCCCCTCCCCTCTCTCCCCATCCCAATCTTTGCACATCCACAACCCTTTCTGCTCGTCACTTTAATTTAATGGTTCATGTATCTGGTTGTGTTTTTTTTTTAATGACTATTGGCAGATCAATTTCCCTCGTGGGAGAAATAAAGTTCTATCGTGTGGTATAGTGTCTCTCTCCCTTCCTCTCTCTGCACCCTCCCGGCCCCATCCCTTGGATGGACCGAAGCGCTCCACCACCCAACCTTCTTGCAATCGATGTGGGAGTACCTTACATAGAAACATAGAAAATAGGTGCAGGAGGAGGCCATTCGGCCCTTCGAGCCAGCACCACCATTCACTGTGATCATGGCTGATCATCCCCTATCAATAACCCGTGCCTGCCTTCTCCCCATATCCCATGACTCCACTAGCTCCGAGAACTCTATCTAACTCTCTCTTAAATCCTCTAACTCTCTCTTAAATCTCTCTCCCTTCTGACTGCTTTGCCTGACGAAGGGTCTCGACCCCCCCCCCCTCCCCCACCCCGACACGTCGCCCATTCCATCTCTCCAGAGATGCTGCCCGCCCCGCTGAGTGACTGGATTTTGTTTTGTGTATCTATCTTGCCCGACTAAAAACAAGCCAGTTGTGTTATAGCACGGACACGCGGAGATATTTGGGAGACGTTTCCAAGTGTTACTCTTAAGTTCTGTCCCAGCTTGGTCTGAACGTGTAGGAAGGAACTGCAGGTGCTGGCTCGCACCGAGGAAAAACACAAAACATGCTGGAGTAACTCAGCGGGACAGGGAGCGTCTCTGGAGAGAAGGGAATGGGGGGACGTTTCGGATCGAGACCGTTTCTTCAGACTATGTGTCAGTAGTTTCTTTTGATTTCACACCTCACCCTTCCTTATCTCGGTGACTCCCTCTCCCCTGACTCTCAGTCTGAAGAAGGGTCTCGACCCGAAACGGCGCCCATTCCTTCCCTCCAGAGATGCTGCCTGTCCCGCTGAGTTACTCCAGCATTTTTGCGTCTATTTTTCCATCTGAATGTAGATGTGACCGAAGTCGATATTTAACGGAGGTCGCATCAAAACTGCAGTTACGGGCTGTTGTTTGCGAAATACAACTAGGGATAAATATACCTCTCATTTGTGATAGCGACTACCGCGTATTATATGCCTGTACCGTGTATGTGTGTGTGTGTGTATGCGCGCTCCTTTCTCTCAATCTTATCATTTAATAGTTTAAAAAAAAAACCCTGCCAAGGTCATAAGTCAAGAGAGAGTCAAGAGTGTTTATTGTCATGTGTCCCGAAACGGAACAATCAAATTCCTAGGTACACAAAATTGCTGGGGAAACTCAGCGGGTGCAGCAGCATCTATGGAGCGAAGGAAATAGGCGACGTTTCGGGCCGAAACCCTTCTTCAGGAATCAAATTCCTACTTGCAGCAGCACACCAGATATGTAATATACAATATTTTGTAAAACGCCAAGTACCATCTCCACCTGCACCTCGTCAAGGCCTAACCAGCATAATCAAGGACTTCAGAGGCTGAAGATAAGGGTCTCCACCTGAAACGTCTGGCCATTCCTTCTCACCAGAGATGCTGCCTGTCCCGCTGAGTTACTCCAGCATTTTGCGTCTGTCTTCGGTGTAAACCAGCATCTGTAGTTCCTTCCTGCACACGAGCCTAACCATGGCCCCTCTCTCTTCTCCCCTCATCCGTCAGGCTAGAGGTGTAGACGTATGAAAAAGCACACCTCCAGATTCAGGGACAGTTTCTATCTGGGAAAAGAGAGAGCTTGATAGGGCTCTTAAAGATAGCGGAGTCAGGAGATTATGGGGAGAAGGCAGGAACGGGGTATTGATTGGCGATGATCAGCCATGATCACATTGAATGGCGGTGCTGGCTCGAAGGGCTAAATGGCCTACTCCTGCACCTATTGTCTATTGTCTATCAGGCAACTGAACCATCCTACCAACATCTAGAGAGCGGCACTGAGCTACCATTTATCTCATATATTTAATCGGACTTTAATGTACTTTATTTTGCTCTAAACGTTATATCCATTATCATGTATCTGTACTCTGTGTACGGCTCGGTTGTAAACGAGCATAGTCTTTCCGCTGACTGGTTAGCACACACACAAAAGCTTCTCACTGTACCTCAGTCCACATAACAAAAAACTAAACTAAACTAATAACCAACAAAAAAGTTATCTCTCTATCTCTCTATCTTGCTATCTCCCCAACTTGCTATCTATCTATCTATCTATCTATCTATCTATCTATCTATCTATCTATCTATCTATCTATCTATCTATCTATCTATCTCTATCTCTCTATCTCTCTATCTCTCTATCTCTCTATCTCTCTATCTCTCTATCTCTCTATCTATCTATCTATCTATCTATCTATCTATCTATCTATCTATCTATCTATCTATCTATCTATCTATCTATCTATCCATCTATCCATCTCTCAATCTCTCAATCTCTCAATCTCTCAATCTCTCAATCTCGCTATCTATCTATCTATCTATCTATCTATCTATCTATCTATCTATCTATCTATCTATCTATCTATCTATCTATCTATCTATCTATCTATCTATCTATCTCTCTCTCTCTCTCTCTCTCTCTCTATCTATCTATCTATCTATCTATCTATCTATCTATCTATCTATCTATCTATCTATCTATCTATCTATCTCTCTCTCTCTCTCTATCTCTCTCTCTCTCTATCTCTCTATCTCTATCTCTCTCTATCTATCTATTTATCTCTCTCTATATCTCTCTCTCTCTATCTCTCTATCTCTATCTCCCTCTCTCTCTCTTTATCTATCTCTATCGCTTTTATTGGTTAGTATATATATATATATATATATATATATATACGCACACACACACACACACATATATATACACACACACACACATATATATACACACACACACACATATATATATACACACACACACATATATATACACACACTATATAGCAAACGTTATTGTTGGTATCTATGTAATGTTTTCTATGTAATGTTATATCTATTTAGGTTAGTTTAGTTTAGAGATACAGAGCGGAAACAGGCCCTTCGGCCCACCGAGTCTGCACCGACCAGTGATCACCCTGTCCAGTAACATTATCCTGTACACACAAAATGTCCATTGACTGTTGGAAGAGTCACCGTAGAAATGAAGTGTTGTGGAGTTTCAGGTCGCAAACCCTCCCATTATCAGCTCATATTAGCGGCCATTATGGATAAATGAGCACGGCAGATGATGACTGGGCCCGTGATGTTCTAAGAGACAGTGTAATAAAATAAGAATTGCTAATGGCATTGCGTGCAGAGTGCCGCCCGATATTACATTAAATCTAATGCATAACTTACCGAGAATCTCCCTCGCTTCCACCCCGGAAACTATCTGATACCTTGACTGAGGATAGGTGGGCTAATTCTGGATGTACGGGCGGGTGTGAGGAAGGATTGGCTAGTTATAGAGTCTTCCCAGACCCGGCCAACCATGTCCCATTTACACTAGTCGCTCCTGCCTCCGTTTGGCCTCTAAATATGTCATATCCATTTACCTATCTAAATGTTTCTTAAATGTTACAATACTCCCTGCCTCAACAACCTCCTCAGGCAGCTCGTTCCATACACCCACCACCCTTTGTGTAAAAAATGTTACAACTCAGGTGCCTATTAAATCTTTCCCCCTCCCTCTCCTTAAATCTATGTCCTTTGGTCCTCGATTCCCCTACTCTGGGCATGAGACCCTGTGCATCTACCCGATCCATTCCTCTCATGATTTTGAACACCTCTATAAGATCATTCCTCATCCTCCTGCGCTGTAAGGAATAGAGTCCTAGACGAGAATCCTACTGTAGTTGTGGGGAAGGATTGGAGGGGGAGCATCCTTAATGGGCTGACAACGGAGGAGGTAAAATCACTTTCAAATCATAAGTTCATAAGTTCATGAGTGATAGGAGCAGAATTAGGCCATTCGGCTCATCAAGTCTGCTCTGCCATTCAATGTAATGGGATGTGATGCTGAGGGTCTATAAGGTGCTGGTCAGGCCGCATTTGGAGTATTATGAGCAAACTGGGGCAACATACCCAAGGAAGGATGTGCTGGCTCTGGAATGGGTCCAAAGGAGGTTTACAAAAATGATACCAGGAATGAGTAGGTTAACTTATGTTGAGCGTTTGTCGGCTCTGGGCCTGTACTCGCTGCAGTTTAGAAGAATAAGGGGGGGACCTCATTGAAACGTACTGAATAGTGAAAGGCTTGGATAGAGTGGATGTGGAGAGGATGTTTCCACTGGTGGGAGAGTCTAGGAGTAGAGGTCATAGTCTCAGAATTAAAGGTCGCCCAAAATTGCTCACAATATTCCAAATGCGGCCTGACCAGCGCCTTATAGCACCTCGGCATTACATCCCTGTTTTTATATTCCAGTCCCCATGAGATAAATGCTAGCATTGCGTTTGCCTTCCTTACTACCGATACGACTTGGAAATTAACTTTCTGGGTGATCCTGCACCAGCACTCCAAAGTCCCTTTGCCCCTCCAATTTCAGGATTCTCTCCCCATTTTCGAAAATAGTCTACCCCATTTATTCCTGCTACCAAAATGCATGACTCCACATTTTGCGAGATCATTTATTGACTGACCATCAAACGCGGGCTCATGTTGCAGGAGGAAGCTGCTGACAAAGGCAGCTAATGTCATCTTGTCTCTGGAGATAGGAGGGGTGGTGGGGGGGGGGGGGGGGGGGGGGGGGACGGGACACCAACTCTGAAACTCTTAAACCTCCCAGTGCCGATGGCAGCAGCTGGCGAGGAAAGCTCATCCCTCTGCAACTGCTGGGTCGAAGTTCAGCCACATTTGCAGCGTTTCCGGAGATAACTGCTATTGCCGAGCCTGCTGATGAATAATTGATGCAGCCATTGGGAGATAATAGCCATTCCGGGAAAGTGAGGGAGAGAGAGAGAGAGAGAGGGAGAGAGAGAGTGAGGGAGAGAGACGAGCCGACAGATGGCCAAGCGAAATTCTAGCCGCACTCTATGCTGAGTTGCATCAGAGGCGCGGATTTTTCAATCGCCTGCTCCAAAGCAGCCGAACATTCCATCAAGTCTGAAGGAGGGTCTCGACCCAGAACGTCACCCATTCCTTCTGGCCCAAGGTTAGGCCGGTCCCGCTGAGTTACTCCAGCATTTTGTGTTTATCTTCGATGTAAACCAGCATCTGCAGCTCCTTCCTACACATTCCTTCAAACATCTATATTCAAGAGGACTAGAAGATTAACAAAACGGACGTAATGCTGAGGCTTTATAAGGCATTGGGTCAGACCACATTTAGAGTATTGTGAGCTGTTTTGGGCTCCATGTCTGAGGAAGGAAGTGCTGGCTCTTGAGAGGGTCCAGTGGCGGTTTACGAGAATGATCCCAGGAATGATTGGGTTAGCGTGTGATGAGTGCTTGACAACACTGCGCCTGTACCCGCTGGTGTTTAGAAGGATGAGCGAGGACCTCACTGAAATTTATTGAATAGTGAAAGGCCTGGATAGAGTGGATGCTTCCACTAGTGGGAGAGTCTAGGACCACAGGCCATAGAATAGCCTCAGAATGAAAGGACGTTCCTTTGGGTAGGAGATGAGGAGGAATTTCTTTAGTCAAAAGGGTGGTGAATCTGTAGAATTCGGCACTGCAAGCCCTTTAAGGCAGCAACTCTACCGCTGCGCCACCGTGCCACTCCACCTTTAGATTTAGTGTCGATAGTGTTAGTGTACGGGGTGATCACAGGTCGGTGCAGTCTCGATGAGCCGAAGAACCTGTTTCCACTCTGCATCTCGAAAGTCTAAAGTTTAAAGCTGATGGATCTGCTGCCTCCCGACCTCGGGCGGCTGTCTGTGTCGAGTTTGCACGTTCTCCCTGTGACCGCGTGGGCTTCCTCCGGGTGCTCCGGTTTCCTCCCACACCCCAAAGACGTGGGGTTTTGTGGACGAATTAACCTCTGTGAGCTGCCGCTAGTTTGGAGGGAATGGATGAGAAAGTGGGATAACAGCGAAGCATGGACTCAATGGGCCGAAGGGCCTGTTTACATGCTGTATCTTTCAATTCAATCAATCAATTCCAAGAAGAAGGAAGTGTTGTTACTCAGGATGAAAGGAGACCAGGTGACCCACATCCTTGTTAAATTCTACAGCATTAATTCAAACCTTGTTTATATTAAATACTTTGTGCAATAAATGTTGTGCATTTGCATGGTTAGTTTAACTCCCTCTGCCATTCCTCACACTCCTATGCCTTTAGTGTTAGCTTGGAGATTCAGCACAAAACATCCACCGAGCCCGCGCCGACCAGCGACCCTACACACACTAACACTATCCTACACACACTAGGCATCATTCACAATTTTATTAGCCACAACAACTATTTCACTTGGAAGCAAATTTTTTGTGTTGTAAAATTGAACAGTTCTGTTAATTTCAAACTGCAGACTGAAGAAGGTTTCAGATCCAAAACACCATCTGTCCATTCCCTCCACAGTTGCTGCCTGACCCGCTGAGTTCCTCCGGCACTTTGTGTTTTTCTCAGGATTTAAGCCTCTGCAGTTTCTTGTGTCCCTATTGAGTTGCAATCTATCCCATACTGTCACCCGCTTAGTTTAGTTTAGTTGTCTAGTAGTGGTTTAGTAGTGACACACTGGTCAACCTGAGGAGTGCCTTCAGCAACAGACTGGTTCCACCAAGATGCAGCACAGAACGCCACAGCAGATCCTTCTTCCCTGTGGCTATCAAACTGTACAACTCCTCCCCCTTCTGTTGTGGGGTAGACTGAGGCTCACTCCCCCCCCCCCCCCCCCCCCCCCCCCCCATCCTTTCCACTCGTCACTTTAATTTCATGTTCCATGTATCTTGTGTTTTATGAATGTTGGCAGATCAATTTTCCTCCTGGGATGAATAAAGTTCTATCGTATTGTGTCGTATAGTTTAGTTTTAGAGATACAGCGTGGAAACAGGCCCTTCTGCCCACCGAATCCTTGCCGACCATTGATCACCCGTTCACACTAGTTTGGCCCACCAAGTCCATGCCGACCAGCGATCCCCGCACACTAACACTATCCTACACACTCTAGGGATAATTTACAATTTTACCAATCCGATTAAGCTAAACCGGAAACCGGATATCCCGCGCAGGTCACGGGGAAAATGTACAAACTCAATGCAGACAAGCGCCCGTCGTCAGGATCGAACCCGGGTCTCTGGCGTTGTAAAGGGGCTGTCCCACTGCGGCGACTTAATTGGCAAGTTAATTGGCTCCATTCCTGTTTACCATCTACACCGCGGATCTCCAATATAACACCAACAGCTGCTTTTTGCAGAAATTTTCGGATGACACAGCTGTTGTCGGCCTCATCAAAGGGGGCAATGAGGAGGAGTATAGAGACATAATAAGCAACTTTGTGGAGTGGAGTGCACACAATATCCTCCATCTTAACACCACAAAAACCAAGGAGATAGTTGTGGACTTCAGGAGGGAGAGGAGGAGGACTCAACCAACACCAATCACCATTAAGGGCACTGAGGTGGAGGTGGCCGCTAACCACAGGTACCTTGGTGTGCAGCTTGACAGTGAGCTGGACTGGAAGGGTCATATGGAGGCGGTGTACAGGAAGGGACAAAGTCGACTGTATTTTTTAAGGAGGCTGAGGTCATTCAACATCTGCCAACCCCTGCTGTGCAGTGTCTACCATTCAGTGGTGGCCAGTGCTCTGTTTTTTGCTTTGGCCTGTTGGGAAGATGGCGCCCGCATAGCGGACAAAAACAGACTGGACAAGCTGATCAGGAAGGCCGGCTCAGTGGTCTGAGCAACGAACGGTCCAGCAGGTGGCAGAGGCCAGCACTCTGAACAAACTGGGTTCAATAATGACCAACCCCACTCACCCACTCCACGCCCTGAAGGTGATCAAGAGCAGCATCTTCAGTCAGAGACTGATTGCACCAATGTGCAAAACTGAGAGACATAGGAAGTCTTGTATACCAGCTGCTATTAGGTTATATAATGCGCATAAATAACTGCATTTTTTTTCATTCATTGTATTTTAACTTGTATTTTAACTTGTATTTTAACTTGTTAAGTATGGAAGCTATTTGAGGAAATGTGTGGTGTTATGTCTGTCTTGAAGCTGTCGTGGCACTGTAATTTCCTGTAAAGGATTATTAAAGGTATAATCAATCAATCAAGTTTAGAAGAGTTTGCCCTCGACCCATACTCGCAGCATGGTCGACACGAGGTCGTAGGAGGTCTTTGTAACTCTTCTTCATGCTCGAGAGTAGTCCCCACGTACTCGAGGCCTCAGCTAGGTCGCGGCTTATTTTTCAACATGCTGAAAAATGCCCGAGAGTAAAAAAAGGTCACCATGGAAAAAATCGATACTTTTTTTACTCGTAGGTTTAGTCGAGGTAGGTCGTAGTAGGTCGGCATGTTATTCGTAGGTAATCGAGGGTAGTCGAAGCTAGTCGAAGCTAGTCTTCAACATAGTCGAAGGAGATCGTTCTTCCTCTCTCACTATCGGTGTCCAATTTTCCCGAAGCTAGTCGAAGCTAGTCTTTAATAGTCGAAGGAGTCTTCACCTAACAGTTTTTCAACTCTCTAAACTCGGCAATTAGGTCGCCACAGTGGGACAGCCCCTTGCGTCAGCAACTCTACCGCTGTGCCACCCTGCCACCCTCCTTTTAATGCACATTTAATGCTTCAAACTTTTTAAAAAAATCACTTCCAGAGACTGCGCATTGCTAGCCATTGCCAGCATAAGCCAGCAAATTAGTCGAGTCCACAGTCAAGAGTTAAGAGTGTTTTAATGTCCAGGAGGAACTGCAGATGCTTGTTTAAACCGAAGATAGACACAAAAAGCTGGAGTAACTCAGCGGGACAGCTGTCTGGGGAAGGGTCTCGAATGGATAGAAAATTGGTTGGCAGACAGGAAACAAAAAGCGTAGGGATTAACGTGTCCCTTTCAGAATGGCAGGCAGTGACTAGTGGGGAATCACAAGGCTCGGTGCTGGGACAGCAGCTATTTACAATATACATCAATGATTTGGATGAAGGGATTGAAAGCAACATTAGCAAATTTGCAGATGACACAAAGCTGGGTGGCAGTGTGTACTGTGAGGAGGATGCTATGAGAATGCAGGGTGATTTGCACAGGTTGGGGGAGTGGACGGATGCATGGCAGATGATGTTTAATGTGGAGAAATGTGAGGTTATCCACTTTAGCATCAAAAACAGAAGGCAGATTACTATCTAAATGGCGTCAAGTTGGGAAAAGGGGATGTACACCGGGATCTGGGGGTCCTTGTTCATCAGTCTATGAAAGTAAGCATGCAGGTACAGCAGGCAGTGAAGAAAGCGAATGGCATGTTGGCCTTTATAACACGAGGAGTCGAGTATCGGAGCAAGTAGGTCCTTCTGCAGTTGTACAGAGCCCTAGTGAGACCACACCTGAGCATTGTGTGCAGTTTTGGTCCCCTAATTTGAAGAAGGACATTCTTGCTATTGAGTAAGTGCAGCGTAGTTTACAAGGTTAATTCCCGGGATGGCGGGACTGTCATATGCTGAGAGAATGGAGCAACTGGGCTTGTACACTCTGGAGTTTAGAAGGATGAGAGGGTATCTTATTGAAACATATAAGATTGTTAAGGGTTTGGACACGCTGGAGGCAGGAAACATGTTCTCGATGTTGGCGGAGTCCAGAACCAGGGGCCACAGTTTAAGAATAAGGGGTAAGCCATTTAGAATGGAGACAGGGAAACACTGTTTCTCACAGAGTTGTGAGTGTGTGAAATTCTCTGCCTCAGAGGGCAGTGGAGGCAGGTTCTCTGGATGCTTTCAAGAGAGAGCGGGATAGGGCTCTTAAAGATAGCGGAGTCAGGGGATATGGGGAAAAGGCAGGAACGGGGTACTGATTGGGGATGATCAGCCATGATCACATTGAATGGCAGTGCTGGCTTGAAGGGCCGAATGGCCTCCTCATGCACCTATTGTCTATTGTCTATTGACCCGAAACATCACCCGTACCTCCTCTCCAGAGATGCTGTGTGTCCTGCTAAGTTACTCCAACTTTGTGTGTCTATCTTTGGTTTAATCCAGCGTCTGCTCTTCCTTCCTACATATATTGCCCACGACCAGTTGTCTTTGAAGTGATGGCATCGAGCTGCTTTCCTGAACGCACTGCAGCCGTTCTGGTGAAGGTGCACCTGCAATGAGCCACAAGATTTAGACCTAGTGGCACTGACAGAAAACAGCATTGTTTTACAAAGTCAGGATGTTATGTGACTTGGAAAGGAACCCGAAGGCACTGGTGTCCCCCGCACATGCTGCCCTTATTTCTCTTGTTGCTAAAGTCCTAGTGATTGGGGCGACAGGCCGGTGCAGCGGTAGAGTTGCTGCCTTACAGCGCCTGACAGTGTTCATTCCTGACTGTGGGTGCTGTCCTGCACAGAGTTTGTACGTTCTCCCCGTGACCAGCATGGGTTTTCTCCGGGTGCACTGCTTTCCTCCCACACACCAAAGACGTGCAGGTTTGTAGGTTAATTGTCTTCTGCAAATTGTAGCTGGGATGTTGAGTAGAACTTGTGTACGTGTGTTCAGGTGACCAATGGCCAGCGTGGACTCAGTGGGCCGAAGGGCCTGTTCTCACTCTGTATCGCTGAATTACTCAGAAAGTACAGATCTGTAGGTTAATTGGCTTCGGTAATAATTCTAAAATTGTCCCTAATGACGACAGATGGCACAATGGGCTAAGTGTTCGGCTGGCAACCGGAAGGTAGCCGGTTCGAATCCCGCTTGGAGTGCATACTGTCGTTGTGTCCTTGGGCAAGACACTTCACCCACCTTTGCCTGTGTGTGAATGCGTGTGAATGTGTGTGAGTGATTGGTGGTGGTCGGAGGGGCCGTAGGCGCAGATTGGCAGCCACGCTTCCGTCAGTCTGCCCCAGGGCAGCTGTGGCTACAGAAGTAGCTTACCACCACCGAGTGTGACTGAGGAGTGAATGAATAATGCGATGTAAAGCGCCTTGAGTATTAGAAAGGCGCTATATAAATCCCATCCATCATTATTATTATTAGTGTGTAGCATAGTGTTAGTGTTTGGGTGATCGCTGGTCGGCGCTGACTCGGTGGGGCGATGGGCCTGATTTTGTTTCCATGCTGCATCTCTCAAGTCTAATGTAAAAGCTGTGTGTATAATGGTCCAGGTGAGTAACTACAATGAATTTTGTAGACCACACACTCTGCAGCCACTGCGCATTAATAGTGGAGGGAATGAATGTTCAGGATGATGGATTGAGTACCAATCCATATAGAGTCATAGAGCACGGAAACAGACCTTTCAGCCCAACTTGTCCACGCTGACCTAGATGTCCCATCTACAGTACGTTTGGATCATCTGCCTCCGTTTGGTCCATATCCCTCTCAATCTTTCCTGCCCGCATGTACCCATCCAAATGTTATTTACAGGTGTCCCTATTTTGTTATTGAGTCGTAGAGCCAAAGAGTGGCCGAGTCGTAGGCCCTTTGGCCCCACTTGCCCACACCAACCAACTTGCCCGAACTGCACCAGTCCCACCTGCCTGCGCTTGGCCCACATCCCTCTCAACCTGTCCTATCCATGCACCTGTCTGAAGAAGGGTTTCGGACCGAAACGTCGCCTATTTCCTTCGCTCCATAGATGCTGCTGCACCCGCTGAGTTTCCCCAGCAATTTTGTGTACCTTAAATGTTTCTTTGTTTCTTTTTTCTTTTTAATAATCTTTTTATTAGAGGCAGATACATACCCTATTAAAAACATTTCATGTATATCATTCCTACATTACTAATATTATCAATTGATATTAACTCTGCTTCTATTATTATTTTTTTTAATATAGATTGAAAATAAGAAAGAGAGAAAAAAAAAAAAGAAAAAAGTATGATAAAGAAGAATGGAATAATTTACTAAAAATACAACTTTGGAGATAAGTTTGTAAATTATAAAGTATAACTTTTCATCTAATCCTTAATTCGAGTTTCAGTCAGGTTCTCGTGGCAGGAACGGGGTACTGGCATGGTACGCCCTGGCCACACCAACCAACTTGTCCTAACTGCACCAGTCCCACCTGCCTGCGCTTGGCCCACATCCCTCTAAACCTGTCCTATCCATGTATCTGTCTAAATGTTTCTTAAACACTACTATAGCACCTGCCTCAAGTACCTCCTCCAGCAGTTCGATCCATACACCCACCACCCTTTGTGTAAAAAGGTTAACCTCAGATTCCTATTAAATCTATCCCCCCTCACCTCAAACCTATCTTCTCATGTACCTGTCCAAATGTTTTTTTTAATGTTTTTTTTGCATGGTGTTTTTTTTACTGACAAGAAACATAGGTGCAGGAGAAGGCCATTCGGCCCATCGAGCCAGTACCGCCATTCAATATGATCGTGGCTGATCATTTAAAATTAGTATCCCGTTCCTGCTTTTTCCCCGTATCCCTTGATTCATTTAGCCCAAAGAGCTAAATCTAACTCTCTCTTGAAACCATCCAGTGAATTGGCCTCCACTGCCTTCTGTGGCAGAGAATTCCACATATTCACAACTCTTTGGGTGAGTGAGAAACCTTAGGACCCACCCGTTGACCTTTAGTAAATGACATGGGATCTTGGTCATGGGCATCTATTTAATGGTCAATATGGCCAAGTTGGGCCGAAGAGCCTGTTGTATGAATGAATGAATGAATGAATGAATGAATGAATGCTATATAGTCTCATGTGACAAGTCACAGTGAAATTCTATGCTTACGTACCCAAGGTATGCAAATAGTCGCCACGCAAAGGGCGCTTACAAAGTTCCAAAGCATCCCGTGCGGCGGGACTACCGTTGTTCTTCACCCCTCCCCCTTCCCTCATGGTGGTCCCCCCCCCCCCCCCCCCCCCCCCGCGCCGGGTCCCCATTGTCCATTGTTCTTCCCCCTCACTCACACCCTCACCTCCTTTGTTCCTTCCCCCGGCAGCGACGTCCTCACTCCCGCCTGGTCCGTCCTCGTCCGTCGGTCAGCGCCATCAACGGCTGCCGCACCGACTTCTCCACTAACGCTTCCGGGTCCTCACTCCTGAGGACTCCGTGATGCCTGTGGCATATGTGGTGCATGACTCCGTGGCTCGATGATGCTTTTTTCCCCCCCTTTTTTTACTCAAAAATATATATTTATTCAAATACTAAAATAATATATACAGTACAGCAAAAAACAAAACAGAACCCACCACCATAATACACGACAAAATAGATCACCATAATACACGACAAACGATATGCTATTATACAACTATTTTACAATCCTTGCCAAGGATGCATTCAACTCCCCCGCAGTGCCCAGCGTTCCTGGAAACCCCCCAGGGTGCCCGTGGGCAGCGCGCAGTCCCTCGCTACCATCGACTCCACAGTCAAAAAGGCCCAACAGAGGCTGTACTTCCTGCGGCAGCTGAGGAAGCACAATCTGCCACAGGCAATGATGGTCCAATTCTACACGGCCATCGTAGAGTCTGTCCTCACCTTCTCCATCATGGTCTGGTTTGGCTCAGCCACCAAGCACGACACCCGGAAGCTGCAGTGAATCGTCCGATCAGCGGAGAAGGTGCATTGGCTGCAACCTTCCCTCCATTGATGAACTGTACACTGCAAGGGCCAGGAAGCGAGTGGGCAAGATCATCTCTGACCCCTCTCATCCTGGCCACAAACTCTTTGAATCACTTCCCTCTGGAAGGCGACTCCGGACTGTCAAAGCTGCCACAGCCAGACATAAAAACAGTTTTTATCCACGAGTAGTTGCTCTACTCAACGGCCAAAAATGTGTAGCTTCCCTTTGATCTGGTATTTTGTTGGTTCACATGCTTGATCGATGGTGTTTTATCATTAATGTTTTATTATTATTAATGTTTAGTGTTTTCTGAGTCATTCGTCACGGTCAGTGTATGTCATGTTGTTACTTGTGGGCGGAGCACCAAGGCAAATTCCTTGTATGTGAATACTTGGCCAATAAACTTACTTACTTACTCTAACACCACCCGGGCACGGACGTAGCCCCGTAAAAGGAGCAGGCAGCCGGTTCGGGATGGGAAAGAACAAATAAGAGAAGGGTGAGAATGAGGATCTGCTTCTCAAGGCGGATGGATTGTTGCAACGTTAAATGATGGATGACATGTCGACCCAGGGGGACTGTTATTTGCATCATGAGCCAACTGGGAATTGTATTTATGTGTGGCAATGATCTAACTGATCTGTAAGCAAAAAAAGAATCTCACCGTACCTTGGTACACGTGATAAATGAAGAAACCATTGAACCACCCAAGAGCCAGCAACTTCCTCACATCCTGCGCATTGACATTTCGCTCATGTTTCCAAAGTTCCAATAAACTAAACTGAACTAAAGAACAATTAATGAATGATATGCAAAAAAAGTCACTATGATAAAGGAAACAGGCCATTGTTTGCATATCTTTCATTCGTTGTTCTTTATATCTCTATATCATCTTCTATATCTCTCGTTTCTCTTTCCCGTGACTTCATTCTGAAGAAGGGTCTCGACCCGAAACGTTACCCATTCCTCCTCTCCAGAGATGCTGCCTGTCCCGCTGAGTCACTCCAGCTTTTTGGTGTCTATCTTTGGTTTAAACCAACATCTGCAGTTCCTTCCTACACGTTTCATATCGCACTTTGGGTCTTTTTGTGTTGAATCAGTGCAATTCATTGCCACAGATGGCAGTGGAGGCCAAGTCATGGGGTATTTTTAAAGTGGACATTGATAGGCTCTTGATTAGCAGGGACGTCATAGGTTATGGGGAGAAGGCAGGAGAATGGGGTTGAGAGGGAAAGATAGATCAACCATGATCGCCTAGTGGTGCAGATGCGATGGGCCGAATGGCCTAATTCTGTTCCTAAGTCTTATGATCTTATGGTCTATGTGAAATAAATTTTGCTGAACGCATTAAGGCTTGACATTTTTAAGTTTGACCAAGTTAAAAAGATACAATCCTGAAGGCCCACCTGGAATAGCTTTGACACCACAGAGTGTACCTTTTAATTTATTTTGCTTTAAGAATGCCACATGTGGCAATTGATCAACCACTTTTGTTGCTGCTTGCATCAAAATGTGGTGATACAGTCCAGTATAGTTATATGGGGCAAAAAATCAAAAACTATTTAAGTTCTCTGAAAGAAAATCTAGTCAAAGTAATAATTAAAGTCTGAACTAGCCTCCAATAGTTGGTTATAGGGGCTTGTGAATTGCTGCCTTGCAGCGCCAGACACCCGGGTTCGCTGCTGAGTGTGGGTGCTGTCGGTATGGAGTTTGCAAGTTTTCCCTGTGACCTGTGTGGGTTTTCTCTGGGTGCTCCGGTTTCCTCCCACACTCTAAAGACGTACAGGCTTGCATGTTTATTGGCTTAGGTAAAGTTGCAAATTGTCCCTAATTTCATTGCTTCATGGTTTATTGTCACATGCACCGAGGTACAGTGAAAAGCTTTTGTTGCGTGCTAACCAGTCAGCAGAAAGACAATACCTGATTACAATCGATCCATTTATAGTGTATAGACACATAATCAGGGAATAACGTTTAGTGCAAAGTAAAGCCAGCAAAGTCCGATCAAGGATAGTCCGAGAGTTTTAGAAGGAACTGCAGATGCTGGAAAATCCAAGGTAACCAAAAGTGCTGGAGAAGGGTTTCGGCCCGAAACGTTGCCTATTTCCTTCGCTCCATAGATGTTGCTGCACCTGCTGAGTTTCTCCAGCACTTTTGTCCACCTTCGATAGTCCGAGAGTCATCAAAGAAGCGGCTGTGGAAAGCATCTCGTCCGGAAATATCACGATTTGGTTTGTGAACCGCTCTGCCCAGGATAAGAAGGCTATGCAGAGAGTAGTGCGTTCGGCCGAATGCACTATGGGAACTACACTCACCCCTCTGCAGGAACTATACGTCAGAAGGTGCAACTCCAGAGCCACCAAGATCAAGGGAGACTCCTTCCATCCCAGTAACGGACTGTTTCAGCTGTTCCGGTCTGTTTGTAGTTTGTAGTTTTTGCACAATCCACAAGCATTGCCACTTTTCATTTCACTGCACATCTCGTATGTGTATGTGACGAATAAACTTGACTTGACTTGATGTAGACATTAGTTCAGAATTGCTCTCTGGTTGTGGTAGGATGATTCAGTTGCCTGATAACAGCTGGGAAGAAATTGTCCCTAGTGTGCATAGGATAGTGTTAATGTGCAAGGATAGTTAGTCGGCGCAGACTCAGTGGGCCGAAGGGCCTGTTTCCGTACTGTATCTCTAAACTAAACTAAACTAAGGGATCGGATGTTCAATGGTACTTTATTGTCACGTGTTCCTATGTGCAGAGAAATTCATTTTTTGCATGCAGAAACAAAATATTATTTAGTTCTCAAAATTGTGTGAAACACCAATAAAAAATGGGCAAAATCATCTCTGAAATGAGTCGAAACTAAAGAACAAACAACTCGGGCTTGTGCAGGGTAATAGCAAATGTGAAATAATTTCTTCACGCCTCAAAACCCTGAAGAAAAGCGAATATCGTGCATGTAATGCAGTCGTTTATTTCTGCGCCTGCTTTCGTTTATTTGCATTTATCATCCATCGCTAATGGACCTTGGACTGACTGCGTCACCAAGCCATTCATTAAGAGTCGGTGACATTGCTAAGGCTCAGGAGACGAAAAGAAAGGCCAGGTCACGTCTCAGCGTTTTTTTCCACCCATACAGGATGTTAATCCACTAAATCTGTAGCGGCAACATCGACAAGCTTATAGTTTCGCTGTCATCGTTATGTTTTTATTTAACTAATTGACGTGAAATTCTGCGCCTGAATCGATGGGGATTTGGGCTCAGGTTGTCTTGATCATCCCGTCCAAACCTTCGGTATCGTTAGTTCAATAAAGACCATGGCCACAAAGATACCTTGATCCGATACGGGTCACACTGATTCACATCAAGTTAACTAACATTGCACTGTGGTGGATGTTAAATTTGTGTTTATGGTGTGTTTTTGTCTTTTTTATTATATGTATGACTGTATGGCAACAAAATTTCGTTCAGACCGAAAGGTCTGAATGACAAATAAATTCAATTCAATTCAATTCAATTCAATCTGTGGCTTAGGTGTGCTTTGGACGTTTGGAACAATTTCACATCCATCCACGTGTGTTTCAGATTCACAACTAGAGAGTTGTGAATCTGTGGTATTCTCTGCCACAGAAGGCAGTGGAGGCCAATTCGCTGGATGTCTTCAAGAGAGCGTTAGATTCAACTCTTAGGGCTAAAAAGGAATCAAGGGATATGGGGGAAAAATCAGGATCATTTTAGATGATCAGCTATGATCAGATTGAATGACGGTGCCGGCTCGAAGGGCCGAATGGCAGACTCCTGCACCTATTTTCTATGTTTCTATGTCTCTATGTTTCCCGTCCAATTAGCACTTCTCAGCAGCAACTGTGAGCAGTGAAAATATCGGACGTGAGTTTTGAGATCTTGCTCGGGAATGAGAAAATGGATTATTCAAGCTACTCATGTGCTTATTGATTTCAATCGGAAGAGCTTGTCAGGAAGTACTAAAGGGAGATATTTGAAACCACCCTTTTTGCCTGAGGAGCTTTCAAGGGCAGGAGTGACGAGCGCAATCCATGGACAAAACGCAATCTGGAAGTCTAGACGCAGTGGATTTAGCTTTGCGAGGGTGAGATCATCTCTATTCACCAGTTCAGCAAATCTCTTTCTTCACAAACTCTGACAAACATTGGCAATCAAAAAACTCTGGGACAATAAAATGGAATCACCCTGGCCGCTAACACTGGCAGTATATATCGATACGAGGCAGTATCACAGCAGCCATTACCCCTGCTATGGAGATTCAAGAAGTATCTCTAATGGATTATTAATTTAATCGTAAGCGTATGGTTCGAAATGAGCCAGTGCTGCAATCATTTGAGTGATTCAACAATAATATTCTTATCACTCCTAATGTTGTATTATTTTAGAAAGACCATTAACAATAACATTATGACTTTGGTTAAGTATTTTTTTGGCTATTTTTTTCTATACAGTTCCATTAAAATGTAATAAGGCAGATTATTTTTCCATTCAGTATCCAGACTGGGCATGGACCTGGTTTAGTGGTATTTTTGAATATATATATATATATATATAGATTCAAATATATTACTAAAACAGGTCCAGATATATATCTGTATCTGCATAGAACGACAAGGCCAGCAGCATAATCAAGGACGAGTCACACCCCGGCCGGTCCCACTTCTCCCCTCTCCCATTGGGCAAATGGTACAGAAGGATTAAAACGCATAACTCCAGATTCAGGGACAGTTTCTTCCCAGCTGTTATCAACTGGAGAGCCGTCCTAATCCTCTATCTACCTCATTGGAGACCCTCAGACTATCTTTGATCGGACCTTACTGAACTTTAACTTGCACTAAACGCTATTCACGTTGTTCCGTTTATCATGAGGTGATAGGAGTAGATTCAGGCCATTTGGCCCATCAGGTCTACTCCGCCATTCAATCACGACTGATTTATCTCTCCCCATTCTCTTGCCTTCTCCCCATAACCTCTGACACCCGTACTAATCAAGAATCTATCTGCCTTAAAAATATCCACTGACGTGGCCTCTACAGCCTTCTGTGGCAAAGAATTCCACAGGTTCGCCACCCTCTGACTAAAGACATTTCTCCTCACCTCCTTACTTCCTAAAAGAACGTCCTTTAAGTCTGATATCACGTATCTGTGCACTGTGGATGGCTAGATTGTCTTTCCGCTGACTGGTTAGCACACGACAAAAGCTTTTCACCTGTGCCTCAGCACACATGACAATAATTTAAACTAAGCTAGCAGCTAAAATTCTGTTGATTGATAAATGGAGTTAAGGTTGGTTCTGATACAATTAAAGGCGGCACGCTGCCTCACAGCGCCAGACACACGGGTTCGACCCCCGATCTTGGGTACTGTCTGTGTGGAGTTTGCACGTTCTTCCCTGTGACCGCGTGGGTTTCCTCCCGGTGCTCCGGTTTGCCGCCACATCCCAAAGACGTGCCGGCTTGTTGGTTAATTGGCCTCTGTAAAATTGTCCCCCAGTGTGCAGGGAATGGATGAAAAAGTGGATTTAGAACTAGCGTGAACGGGTGATCAGTTTGTCTGTGCGGACACGGTGGACCTAAGGGCCAATTTCCATGCTGTATCTGGGCTTGTATTGCAGTCAGTCCAAGGTCTATTAGAAGGATGAGAGGATATATTATAGAAACATATAAAATTCTTAAGCGATTGGACAGGCTAGATGCAGGAAAAATGCTTCCCATGTTGGGGGAGTCCAGAATCAGGGGTCACACTTTAAGAATAAGGGGTAGGCCATTTTGGACTGAGATGAGGAAAAACGTTTTCACCCAGAGAGTTGTGAATCTGTGGAATTCTCTGCCACGGAAGGCAGTGGAGGCCAATTCACTGGATGTTTTCAAGAGAGAGTTCGATTTTTGCTCTTAGGGCTAACGGAATCAAGAGATATGGGGTGAAAGCAGGAATAGGGTACTGATTTTGGATGATCAGCCATGATTATATTGAATGGCAGTGCTGGCTCGAAGAGCTGAATGGCCTACTCCTGCATCTATGTTTCTATGTTTTAATGTTTCTATCTCTAAACTAAACTAAAGTCTTTTGAGGATAACCTGTGCTCTTTCTCCCCCACAATGAACTTCAAATGTGACCGAATATTTCCACTCCAGTTTTCGGCAGGCATGTGTTTGCAATATTATTGCTACTCGTGACTTGACGTAAATTAAAAATTAGCGCACAGATGTGGCGCATTAAACCAATTGATGGACTCAGATCTACTGGTGATACACAGTCAGCGTTCTCCCAGGGGTGATATTAAATGCTGTTGTCGACATAGAATAATGAAGCATAATCTGCTCTGGGGCCAACCTTGGTTATAGAGTCAGAGAGTCATAGAGTCATACAGCATGGAAACAGTCCCTTCAGCCCAACTTGCCCACACCGGCCAACATGTCCCAGCTGCACTAGTCCCACCTGCCTGCATTTGGCCCATATCCCTCTAAACCTGTCCTATTCATGTACCTGTCTAAATGTGTTATCAAAGTCAAAGTCAAAGTAGCCTTTATTGTCATTCAGACCTTGCGGTCTGAACGAAATTTTGTTGCCTTGCAGTCCTACATATAGTACAAAATGACAGAAACACACAATAAACACAGATTAACATCCACCACAGTGAGTTCACCAGGCACCTCCTCACTGTGATGGAAGGCAAAAGTCTTAAGTCTTTGTCTCATACCTTCTTATTCTCCCTCTGCACCGAGGCGATCCAGGCTTCAGATGTTGTGACCCCGTGGGGCGATGGTACATTATGATAGTCCCTGCCTCATCTACCTCCTCCAGCAGCTTGTTCCATATAACCACCACCCTTTGTGTAAAAAGGTCACGCCTCAGGTTCTTATTAAATCTTTCCCCCCTCACCTTGAACCTATGTCCTGTGGTTCTCGATTTCCCTACTCTGGGCACAAGACTCTATGCATTTTTCCCCATCTATTCCTCTCTTGCGGTGAACCTCTATTAGATCACCCCTCATCCTCCTGCGCCCCAAGGAATAAAGTCAAGTCAAGCCAATTTTATTTCTTTAGCACATTTAAAAACACCTCTCGTTGACCAAAGTGCTTTACATTAGTGCAGTTACTAAAGGGCCTGTCCCACGAGCATGCGACTCCATGCGGCAAGCGCGACCTAACGTGGTCGCTTGAGCCGTACGGCCTCGTGGGGCCGGTCCCACGTCGATCGCCGGAGCCATATGGAGTTGTGTGGAGCTGGTCCCGACATCGCGCGGGGCTCCGAAAAACTGACCGTGTTCAAAAATTCAGCGCGGCAATGGCCTGCCGGCCCGCAGTCGCCTCGGCGCCGTACACACCGCCTGGACGCCGTACATCACGCGCAAACTTCCCGTGGACTTCGCTCGAACTTCATGTCACTCACTCGACCTCTGCGCGGCCCCCCGCTTCTGGTTTGGTCGCGCTTCCCGCATGCAGTCGCATGCTCGTGGGACAGGCCCTTTAGGTCGCGCTTGCCGCATGCAGGTCGCATGCTCGTGGGACAGGCCCTTAACTTGCTACAAACAGTGGTACATGGATCAACAATACATACATACATACATACATACATACATACATACATACATACAGCAATCCCTCAGCGGATCTCAAGAAAGGCTTGAGAGTAGAAATAAGTTTTAAGTCTAGACTTAAAAGAGTTGATGGAGGGGGCAGTTCTGATGGGAAGAGGGATTCCATAGTCTAGGTGCTGCAACTGCAAAAGCGCAGTCGCCCCTGAGCTTATGCCTAGACCGCGCGATGGTCAGTAACCCCAAGTCGGCCGACCTGAGGGACCTGGAGTTAGTATGGTTGGTTAGCAGATTATTGATGTAGGTGGGGGCAAGCCTGTTAAGGGCTTTGTATACAAAAAGGAGGAGCTTGAAATTGATTCTGAGCTGCACTGGGCCTACGTTAGAGGTCTACTTTAAACCTCAAAATATACATTATGTTTCCACAAGGATTAGAGGTCATAGACTCAGAATTAAAGGACGTTCTTTTAGGGAGGAGACGACGAGGAATTTCTTTTGTCAGAGGTTGGTGAATCTGTGGGAATTCTTTGCCACAGCAGGCCTTGGAGGACAAGTCAGTGGATATTTTTAAGGCAGAGATCGATGGATTCTTTGATTAGTGCGGGTGTCAGAGGTTATGGGGAGAAGGCAGGAGAATGGGGTTAGGAGCGAGAGATAGATCAGCCATGATTGAATGGCGGAGTAGACTTGATGGGCCGAATGGCCTAATTCTGCTCCTATCACTAATGACCACTTATAAATGATCACACATTGTTGTCCTTTCTGGATCTGCCTGGCCTGGTTGTACCTCACCGACTATTCTGCTATAACTTCTCAAATAATTGATCGTAACATTTTAGCCTGAAATGGATATTCAGTAAATTTCTCTTTTGATTCCCCACTCATTTTTGCGTATGGGTATTGCGCAGACAGCACCCCCTAGCCCGGATCGAACCCGGGTCACTGGCGCCGTGAGGCAGCAACTCTACCGCTGCGCCACCGTGCCGCCCAAGTAAAGAGACAAAAAATAGATGTGTCAATTGGAGGGGCAAGATCCTTACCTGAAATAGTTTAACGGGCCTCTCCCATTTGGCGATTTTTTTTGGCGACTGCCAGCGTCATGTCAGTGTCGTCAAAAGGTTTTGAACATTTCAAAATCCAGCGGCGACAAAAAAAATGTTGCGACACTTGAAAAAACACCGCGCGTCATACGTGCGGCAGTCGCCGAAAAAAAATCGGCAAGTGGGACAGGCCCTTAACGCTGTCTTGCATCTGAAAGGTTGCGAGGGGACTTGTTAAGTGCTGCTGTCCTGGGGGATTAGTTTATGTTTCATTGGAGGTGTGAGAGGCTAATGGCAGCGGTGGGGGGGTGGGGGGGGGGGGAGGGAGGTCAGAGTGAGATATGGACCGAGCATTGAAGTGACAGATGACCAGAAGCTCAAGGTCACTCTCGCAGGCTGAAGAGATCTGTGCCACAAAATGGTTGCCTCAGTCTGCTTTTGGCTTCCAGAATACACAACACTAACATTAAAGAAATGCAAATAAACCTCTTCCATCCGGGAAGAGTGAGGTCGAAAGGCGAGCCTGCCAACAATGTTGTGCCGAAATTTCTATTCGAGAGTAAAGGAAGAGTGTTCTGTTCGCAGGGAGGAACTGCAGACATTAGTTTACACCGAAGATAGACTCAAAATGCTGGAGTAACTCAGCGGGCCAGGCAGCACCTCTGCAGCAAAGGAATAGGTGACGTTTCGGGTGGGAACTCTTCTCGAGACTGAATGTTAGAGGTGGGGGAGGGTGGTGGGGGTGGACTAGAGGTGAGAAAAGGCAGAACAAAACAGGGCTGGCAACAGATGGCCTCAAGAGGGGTGGAGCCCACAATGGTCCATTGTTGGCTGGGGAAGATGTGCTAACGGCAGGGATACTGGGGATGCGAACAGTGGAACTAGTGGGATGACTAGGGAGGGGAGGAGGGGAGGGGGGGGGGGGGGGAAGGAATGCAGGAGTTACTTGCAACGAGAGAACTCAACGTTCATACCACTGGGTTGTAAGCTGCCCAAGCAGAGTAAAGTAGACATGGTCAGGACAGATGTGATAGAAATGGAGATACGTGGAGAAGGGAAATGTACCCTTTATAGGAGGCAGGAGAGCTGGAGGTGTAACATAGAAACATAGAAACATAGAAAATAGGTGCAGGAGTAGGCCATTCGGCCCTTCGAGCCTGCACCGCCATTCAATGTGATCATGGCTGATCATCCAACTCAGTATCCTGTACCTGCCTTCTCTCCATACCCCTGATCCCTTTAGCCACAAGGACCACATCTAACTCCCTCTTAAATATAGCCAATGAACTTCTGTGGCAGAGAATTCCAGAGATTCACCACTCTCTGTGTGAAAAATGTTTTCCTCATCTCGGTCCGAAAAGATTTCCCTCTTATCCTTAAACTGTGACCCCTTGTTCTGGACTTCCCCAACATCGGGAACAATCTTCCTGCATCTAGCCTATCCAACCCCTTAAGAATTTTGTAACTTTCTATAAGATCCCCCCTCAATCTTCTAAATTCTAGCGAGTACAAACCGAGTCTATCCAGTCTTTCTTCATATGAAAGTCCTGACATCCCAGGAATCAGTCTGGTGAACCTTCTCTGTACTCCCTCTATGGCAAGAATGTCTTTCCTCAGGTGTAGCCAAGGTGTTGGAGTACCTCAGCGGGTCAGGCACCATCCATGGAGAGAATGGACAGGCGACATTTCGGGTCGGAACCGTTCTTCAGACTCAATTTGTCAAATACCTGTTTAGTTTAGTTTCGTTTAGTTCAGAGATACAGCACAGAAACAGGCCCTTCGGCCCACCGAGTCCGTGCCGACCAGCGATCCCCGCACATTAACACCATCCTACACACACACACACTAGGATTAGATTTACGCCAAGCCAGTTAACCTACAAACCTGTACCTCTTTGGAGTGTGGGAGGAAACCGAAGATCTCGGAAAAAACCCACGCAGGTCACGGGGAAGGACGTACAAACCCTGTACAGACAAGCACCCGTAGTCGGGATCGAACCCGGGACTCTGGCGCTGTGAGGCGGTAACTCTACCGCTGCGCCACCGTGCCGCCCGCGGTTTAGTTCGTCCGCCCCCACAAATGAAGTTAGAGTTTGATGAAAAAAGTGGAAGAGTTGAATTATGTTAAATTGGGGGAGAACGGCAGAGCTTTACAATGAATTGAAACGTGAAACTGGTGCTGAAAACTGGGATTTTGTTACATGGCTTTTTTTCTGTTCTAATTCCCAAGTAACGTTTTTTTATTATGTTGTGGTGATAAATCCTGCGAAAGTAAATTGGAAGGGATCGAGGGTTTGGACATTTAACATTTTGAAACACAGATATCAAGTGTTCCAAAAATAATGAAAAAAATCCTTTGCCAGCGGGGAGGTTTTTAACAAGATGTTGATAAATAATCCTCAAAATATTCCATTAAAATATCAGGTAACGTTTTTGCCCATGACCACAAGGGTTTTCCCCAGGTGCTCCGGTTTCCTCCCACACTCCAAAGACGTACAGGTTTGCAGGTTAATTGGCTTCAGTAAAGATTGTAAACTGTCACTAATGTGTAGGATAGGGCTAGTATGCAGGGATCGCTAGTCAGGGCAGACTGTGGGCCGAAGGGCCTGTTTCCTCGCCGTATATCGAAACCAAACTAAACTAAATGGGGAGAACGTGTGTAGGAAGGAACTGCAGATGCTGGTTTACACCGAAGATAAACACAAAATGCTGGAATAAGTCAGCGGGCCAGGCGAGAAGGAACGGGTGACATTTCAGGTCGAGACCCTTCTTCAGACTGCGAGTCAGGGGAGAGGGAAAGAAAAGATATGAAGAGGTGCAATGAACAAATGAATTAGAGGTAGGCGATAGATAGACAAATCAATTCCAGCAACAATGATCAAGGAAAGGTAGAGTCCACAATGGTCCATTGTTGGCTGGGGAAAGAGAGTGAGAGGGAATGCAAGGGTTACTTGAAGTTAGAGACATCAATAGTCACACCGCTGGGTTGTAAGCTAGCCAAGCGGAATAAGAGGTGCTGTTCCTCCAATTTGTGTTTGCCCTCATGCTGACAGTGGAGGGGGCCCAGGACAGAAAGGTCAGTGTGGGAATGGGAAGACGAGTTTCAATGTCAAATAGGGGAGCTTTTACCAGATACTATAAAAGGAGTTATCCCACTGCAAATCTCACTGTTCACTCCCCACTAAATCTATTCATTGTCTTGGTATTTTGGACAAGAGAGGAGAGATGGCCATGGCTAGAAATATCACTCACATTAATTATAAGATCTCAAGAAAATATGCATGTTGGCAAGTTTCACATTTTCCATATTTTGTTTAAATGAAAAATGATTTGGAAGACTCCAAAATCCAGATTTTAAAAAAAAAAGTTTTTTTTTCAAGAGGCTTAACAGTAAACCTTCTTAGTTGAACCTTCTAAGATGACTTGTTGCTATTTCATTACTCAAATAAATGAACGAATGAAAGAAAGATGCAGCACGGAAACAGGCCCTTCGGCCCAGCAAGTCCACGCCGATCATCGATCACTTATGTATACCAGTTCGAGGAATGATTCCTGTTGTTCTCCAGCTTGCTTTGTGCTGCCTGTCCCATCTTCCAGCTTTCTTCCCCCCATAGAATCAGTCAACTTTTTCTTGCGTATGGCGTGCACAGCCTAAAGTTGTAGGACAACTTGTTCTATTTGATCTTATTTGATTGTGCACGCCGGGATGATTGCCTTCGTCGGAACAGGGCGGACCACGTGAAGGTTGCAATCTCCCACCCCAAGAATCAGTCTGATGAAGGGTCTTGACCCGAAACATCACCTGTCCGTGTCCTCCAGGGATGCTGCCTGATCAGCTTCAGTTTAGGTTAATGTCACGTGCACCGAGGTGCAGCGAAAAGCTTTTGTTGCGTGCTAACCAGTCAGCAGAAACACTATACATGATTACAATCCATCCATTTACAGTGTACAGATTGAATTGATTGAATTGAATTGAATACCTTTATTGTCATTCAGACCTTACGGTCTGAACGAAATTTCGTGCCTGCAGTCATACATACAATCATACAATAATAAACAACAATAAACACAAATTAACATCCACCACAGTGTATCCTCCAAGCACCTCCTCACTGTGGTGAAGGCAAAAATCTTAGGGTTACTGTCTCTTCCCTCCTCTTCTCCCTCTGCGCTGAGGCGATTCCCCACCGGGCGATGGCACAACAGTCCCGCGGCTCACCGAACCCCGCAAACGGGCCGGTTCAAACACCGCGGCCCGGGGGTGGTCGAAGCTGCCGTCCTCCAGTCCAGCACACGCAGCCGCTGGCCCACGGCTCAACCCAGGACTCAGGTCGCCGCCGCCAAAACGCCGTCCCAGCCACCGGAGCACCGTTCCAGCCCCGAACCGGATCGCCCTCACGTGAGTGCCGTTCCTCCCTCGAGCTGGGCCACTCCGACGGGAGTGCCGTTCCTCCCTCGGGCTGGGCCACTCCGACGGGAGTGCCGTTCTCCCTCGGGCTGGGCCACTCCGACGGGAGTGCCGTTCCACCCTCGGGCTGGGCCACTCCGACGGGAGTGCCGTTCCACCCTCGGGTTGGGCCACTCCGACGGGCCACAACCCCTCACGGGAGAGTCTCTCAGCCCCTCGCCAGGCCGTCTCACGAGGAGCGCAGTTCCAGCCCCGGGCTGGGCCACCCTCACGGGAGCTCAGGGCGAGTCCTGTCAGCTGCCTCCAGAGTCCCGAGGTCGCCAGCTCCGCCATTAGGCCTCAGTGTAGACGGAGGCAGAGAAGGGGGAATACGACAAAAAGGTCGTATTCCCCCGAATGGAGAGACAGCAAGCCCCGTTTCACCCCCCCCCCCACATAAACACGACCTAAAAACCAAAAACGTAACTAGACAAAAACGAAAAAAATACAACACAAAAAGTAAAGACAAACGGACCTGCAGGCGAGCCGCAGCCGTTCCCGGCGCCACCACAGACACATGATAAGGGAATAACTTTAGTGCAAGGTAAAGCCGGCAAAGTCCGATCAAGGATCCAAAGAGGTAGATAGTAGTTCAACACTGCTCTCCAACAGTCCTATGTTATCCCACTGTGGCATCCCACTCCCTACACACTCGAGGCAATTTACAGAGGCCATTGAACCTACCCGCATGTCTGAGGGATGTGGGAAGAAGCCGGAAGCACCCGGTGGAAACACACGCGGGTTACTGGGAGAACGTGCCAACTCCACATGGACGGCCTCCGAGGTCAGGATCGAACAACTGGTCTCTGGCACTGTGAGGCAGCAGCCACATCGATGGAGGTTGTAAGTAATGGTTTATTTAAAAGCATTAAGATGTTCAAAACAAAAGGTAAAGATTTAAAAAGTGCCGCAGAAACGGCTAATCGCAGTCACTGCATTCATAGAAACAAAGAAACATAGAAAATAGGTGCAGGAGTAGGCCACTCGGCCCTTCGAGCCAGCACCGCCATTCAATATGATCATGGCTGATCATCCATAATCAGTACCCCGTTCCCACTTTCTCCCCATATTCCTTGATTCCATTAGCCCTAAGAGCTATATCTAACTCTCTCTTGAAAACATCCAGTGAATTGGCCTCCACCGCCTTCTGTGGCAGAGAATTCCACAGATTCACAATTCTCTGGGTGAAAATGTTTTTCCTCATCTCAGTCCTAAACAGCCTATGCCTTATTCTTAAACTGTGACCCTGGTTCTAAACCAGGGGGGAACATGGGGAACATTTTTCCTGCGTCCAGCCTGTCCCATCCCTTAAGAATGTTATATATTTCTATAAGATCCCCACTCTATAAGATCCTCACAGCTTGCTTTTGTGCAAAGTGAACAATGTCATCATTGATGAATGCCGAGTCGTCCTGAAAGTAGTGTGAAGTTAGATACAAAAAGCTGGAGTGACTCATCGGGTCAGGCAGCATCAGGAAGCGGCCGATTCGGAGGCTCCGGGCCGCTGGGAGTGTTCTTCGGTTCCGACGCTGGAGCTCCATCATCGCGGCGAGAGGGCCTGAAAGATCGGGCCCGCCGTTGCGGCGACTGCGGAGGCCTCAATGGGCCCCGACTGCGGGTGAACAAGAGGAAGAGGACTGAACTTTGTTGCCTTCCCTCACAGTGGGAAACGTTGATTCCGGTGTGGGGGGATATTTTTATGTTTTTTGTTAAATTTTATAATGTTATATTTATCTTATTTGTGGGCTGTATGGTAACTCAAATTTCACAGCACCAATTGGTGTATGTGACAATAAATGTCCTTTGTCCTTTGCATCTCTGGAGAAAAGGAATGGGAGACGTCTTGGGTCGAGACCCTTCTTTAGACTGAGTGTCAGGGGAAAAGGAAACGAGAGATAGATGGTGATTTAGAGAGATATAGAACAAATGAATGAAAGATGTGCAAATAAGTAATGATGATAAAGGAGACAGGCCGTTGTTTGCTGTGGGCAAGGTGAAAATGAGTTACAGACAACGAGACTCATCAAGACGACTTTGAAGCTAATGCAACAACTTGGGTGGGGGGGGGGACGGAGAGAGAGGGGTTGGCAGGGTTACTTGCATTTAGAGCAATCAATATTCATACTGCTGGACTGTAAGCTGCCCGAGCGAAATATGAGATGCTGCTCCGCCAATTTGCGTTTGGCCTCACTCTGACAATGGCGGAGGCCCAAGACAGGAAGATCAGTGTGGGAATGGGAAGGGGAGTTAAAGAGTGTGGCAACTGATAGGTCAAGTAAGTCCAGGCAGATGAGCGAAGGTGTGGCTGATGTTAAATGTATCGAAGAGGACGGGTGGATTTGACTCTCTGGAACGGGACTAATGGACTGCGAGTACCAACGGCAGTAATGTAAATCTATCGCCAGCACGGTGGGCGCAGCGGTGGAGTTGCTGCCTTACAGCGCTTGCAGCGCCAGAGTCCCGGGTTCAATCCCAACTACGGGTGCTGTCTGTACGAGTTTGCACGTTTCCCCCGTGACCTGCGTGGGTTTTCTCCAGGATCTTCGGTTTCCTTCCACACTCCAAAGACGTGCAAGTTTGTAGGTTAATTGGCTTGGTATAAGTTTTAAATTGTCCCTAGTGTGTATTAGGGTAGTGTTAATGTGCGGGGGATCGCTGGTCGACATGGACTCGGTGGGCCGAAGGGCCTGTTTCCCGCGCTGCATTTCTAATCTACTGCGAATGAAACTATCGGAGCATAATTGTAATTTCTCTTCTGGCATCTGTTTTCAAGATAAATTATTAAAATAAATCAGTAGGGTTGTTTGTTTCCATCACTTGTGGACTGTTTGAGTCTCATCTTTACAGGCTTAATACTTGCGTAAAGAAAGATTTGCATTTATCTCATGCCCTTCACAATCTAAGGGCTTTACTGCAAATTGACTACATTTGAAAGGTGTTCAATTATTTAGTAAAGCAAAACAGAGCAAACAGCTTGCATGCAGGCTTACAGCATGTCCCCACAACCAGAAATGGGACCAATCATTAGATTGTTTAAGGAAGGAACTGCAGATGCTGGAAAATCGAAGGTAGACAAAAAGCTGGAGAAAATCAGCGGGTGAGGAAGCATCTATGGAGCGAATGGAATATAGGCGACCGTTTCGGCTGAACACCCTTCTTCAGACTGATATGAGGGTGGGGGGGGGGGGGGGGGGAGGGGGGAAGGGGTGAGCGGGAAGAAGAAAGGAAGAGGAGGAGCCAGTGGGCTGCGGGAGAGCTGAGAAGGGGAGGAGAAAGTAAGGACTACCTGAAATTAGAGACGTCAATGTTCCACACCGCTGGGGTGTAAACTGCCCAAGTGAAATATGAGGTGCTGCTCCTCCAATTTCGGTGGCCCGATTCTCGGCCATGGAGGAGGCCCAGGACAGAAAGGTCGGATTCGGAATGGGAGAGGGGGAGGGGGAGTTGAAGTGCTGAGCCACCGGGAGATCAAGTTGGTTATTGCGAACCGAGCGGATGTGTTCGGCGAAGCAATCATTAGATAATCTGTTACTAGTATTACACAAAGTGCTCGAGGAACTCAGCGGGTCAGGCAGCATCAGTGGAAGGTAGACACAGAATGCTGGAGTAACTCAGCGGGACAGGCAGCATCTCTGGAGAGAAGGAATGGGTGACGGTTTCGGTTCGAGACCCTTCTTCAGACTGAGAGTCAGGGGAGGGGGAGACTAGAGATATGGTCGGGCAAAGTGCGAAAACAATAGACAATAGGTGCAGGAGTAGGCCATTCGGCCCTTCGACGGGTCAAAGCAGAACGATGATGAAGGAAAGGTAGAATGGTTCATTGTTAGCTGAGCGGAAGTTGACAACGAGGCGTGCCATCAGTAAATTATCAATGAAGTTAATCAGGAGGACAGTGAAACTGGTCGGAGAACTAGGGTGGGGAGAGGGCCGGTGAGAGAGAGGGAAAGCAAGGGTTACTTGAAGTTAGAGAAATCAAGATTCCTACTGCTGGGTGTAAGCTGCACAAGTGAAATATGAGTCACTCCAGCATTTGGAGCTTCATCTATCTTCGGTTGTAAACCCGGCATCTGCAGTTCACTCCTACACATACACGATCTTGAGGATGGTGGCTTTGAAAAGACTACCGGGTCTTGCAGCAACCTTCTTGCAGAGAAGAGCGAAAATACTGACTAAGACCCAACTGACGTCTGAAAAAGGTTCCCAACCCGAGATGCAGCCAACATCATCAGAGACCCACACCACCCTGGCCACGCATTCATTTCACCATTGCCATCGGGAAGAAGGTACAGGAGCCTGAAAACTGTAACGTCCAGGTTCAGGAACAGCTCTTCCCTCAGCCATCAGGCTATTAAACACAACAACAATAAGCTCTGAACTACAACAGACTATTATTATTATTGCACTATATTTGTTTATTTATTGAGTATGTGTGTGCATGTGTATATATACACACTGAACTTTCTTTCTCCCGTTATGTACTATGTTTACATATTCTGTTGTGCTGCACCAAGCTTTTTCACACAGAGAGTTGAGAGTCTGTGGAATTCTCTGCCTCAGAGGGCGGTGGAGGTGGGTTCTCTGGATACGTTTAAGAGAGAGTGCTAGATAGGGTTCTTGAAGATAGCGGAGTCAGGGGATATGGGGAGAAGGCAGGAACGGGTTACTGATTGTGGATGATCAGCCATGATCACATTGAATGGCGGTGCTGGCTTGAAGGGCCGAATGGCCTACTCCTGCACACCTGTTGTCTATTGTCTAATTTCATTGCCCTATCTGGGACATATGACAATAAAACACTCTTGACTCCTGAGTTACTCCAGCTTTTTGACATGTGTTATGGTCAGATCCACACCTTGCCGGCCATCGATCGACCCTGGTCACACCCTCTTCTCCCCTCTCCCATCAGGCAAAAGGTACAGAAGTGTGATAATGCACACTTCCAGATTCAGAGACAGTTTCTTCCCCGCTGTTATCAGGCAACTAAACCATCCTACTGCAACCAGAGAGCAATGCTGAACTACTATCTGCCTCATCGGGGACCTTCAGACTATCTTTATATCGGACTTTGCTGGCTTTACCTTGCACTAAATGTTATTCCCTATCATGTGTCTGTACACTGCGAATGACTCGATCGTAATCATGTATTGTCTTTCTGCTGGCTGCTTATCGCGCAACAAAAGCTTTTCTCACTGTACCTACGGTACACGTGACAATAGACTAAACTGAACTGAATTGAATTGAACTGATCATCTATTCGTTAGTCCTATGTAATCAGTTTCTCATCCACTCCCTACACACAATTGATCGAAATATACAGAATGGAAACATGCCTTCGGCCCACTGAATCCACGCTGGCCAATCGATCACCCCGCTCACACTAGTTCTTGATATCCCACTTTCGCATCCACTCCCTACCACAATAGGGGGCAATTTACTCAGAGAGCTTTAGGATGCGGGAGGAAACAGGAGCACCCGGAGGAAACACACGCGGTCACAGGAGAACGTGAAAACATCCACACAGACAGCACCCGAGGTCAGGATCGAACCCAGGTCTCCAGTGCTCAAAGGCAGCAGCTCTACCAGCTGCGCCAGCGCGCCACCCTATCCTTGCTTGAATGTAATGAATGAATAACTTTACTGCAAGGGAGTCACTGATGCAAAGTTACTAATCTTAGGTTTACCAGAATGGTGCCTGGATTTGCAGTTATTAACTCTAAGGGGAGGATGGGCAAACTGGATTGTTTGCTCCAATGGTTGAGACCTGATACAATCTGATGGGTTTGGCACGGTGGCGCAGCGGTAGAGTTGCTGTCTTACAGCGCCATGAACCCGGTTTAATTCCTGACTACGAGCCCCTACAGAAGACACCGCTCTTCAGAAGGGTCTCGACCCGAAACGTCACCTATCCATGTTCTCCAGAGGTGCTGCTTGGCCCGCTGAGTTACTCCAGCACTTTGTGGCCTTTGTGCATGAACCAGCATCTGCAATTCCTTGTCTCTGGAACGGAGGACAAGTGGAAAGGAGCCATGAATGAAGGATGCTGAGTTCTTGGCTCTTGGTTTCTTGGTCCTCCAAAATATTCCAAATGGAATTTAAACTGGAAGTGGTGAAGGGAGGGCTTAAGCCAGAAAGTGTTATTGGGAAGAAAGAGCTACTTTAAATTTAGTTGCATCTGGTTGGGTAACTATAGTTGGGTGGAGATTATTCCATGCTTTAATAGCTGGGGGATAGTTACTCCAGCACTTTGGGCCTTTTGCGTATTAACCAACGTGTACAGTTCCTTGGTCCTACCCTGTGGACATCTGCATTTGTGTTGTTAGATGGCACAAACATTACCTTCCTCCCTTGAGGTTTTGGTTAACTAATTGAGTTTGTCGAATATGGGAGAAAGTTGCCTTTTGGCACCTAAGCTTAGGGCGTGGATAAATTAGTCTAAGACGTGACCATGATGATGATGTATGAGGAGTACTTTGGGCTGCATTTATCCATGTTTGTTCATGTTCTCCCTCTGAGCTCAGCTGTTCAACTTTAAAATGGTTTGGGAACAGCGGAACGGTGGCGCATCGATAGAGTTGCTGCCTCACAGCCGCGGAGTCCCGGGTTCGATCCTGTTTACGGCTACTGTCTGTACAGAGTTTGCAATTTCTCCCCAAGATCTGCGCGGATTTTTTTCTCCAAGATCTTCGGTTTCCTCCCACACTCCAAAGACGTACAAGTTTGTAGGTTAATTGGCTTGGTATAAATGTAAAAATTGTCCCTAGTGTGTGTAGGATAGTGTGCGGAGATCGCTGGTCTCCTGCAGACTCGGGAGGCCAAAGGGCTGGGTCCACGCTGGGTCTCTAAACTTATACTAAACTTAATGTATGGACTCCCTAAAGACTTGATAAAATATGACCTGACGTTTCGAGATCATTCTCCTTGTTATGTTAAGGCCACGTGTTGGAGAAATCCTTTCAGACTTGGTTCATCGTTGGAACGAATCAGGATTCGATACGATTGTGTGTAGGAAGGAACTGCAGATGCTGGTTTAAACTGAAGACAGACACAAAAAGCTTCAGTAACTCAGCGGGACAGTCAGCATCTCTGGAGAAAAGGAATGGATGACGTTTCGGGACGAGGCCCTTCTTCAGACACGTCTCGATCGGAAACGTCACCCAATCCTTCTCCCCAGGGATGATGCCTGTCCCGCTGAGTTACTCCACCAGGTGGCGTTTCAGGTCGAGAACCTTCGTTTAAGAGATTTTTAGACAAGCAAAAGTCAAGTCAAGAGTCCAAATTGTCAAAAATCCCAAAATGTAAGAATGAACGGGTTTTTCTTCGAGATCTTCGGTTTCCTTCCTCCCACACTCCAAAGTTGCACAGGTTTGTAGTTTACTTGGCTTGGTATAAGTGCAAATTGTCGCTAGTGTGTGTAGGATAGTGTTAATGTGTAGGGATCGCTGGTCGGTGTGGACTCGGTGGGCCGAAGGGCCTGTTTCCACACTGTATCTATAAACTAAATTGAACTGAACTAAACTCTAAAGCTAATACCTCACAACTCTACATTCATTTTAGTTAATGGCCTGTCCCACTGTACGAGGTAATTCAAGAGTTCTCTCGAGTTTCCCCTGATTCGAACTCGGAGAATTACGGTAACAGCCGTAACAGTAGGTACTCAGGGCTCTCGTGGACATTTTTCAACATGTTGAAAAATCTTCACGAGCTTACCGTGTTTCCCGAGTACCTGCCGTTAGCATTACCAGCCGCTAAGAGACGTCCCGAGCTCCGACGTACCTGCCACGTACATTCTACGTACTTACCACAAATTTGATTTTTTTTTAAACTCGGGAGAGCTCTTGAATTGCCTCGTACAGTGGGACAGGCCCTTTAGTCTTTTCTGCAGCCTTTTTAACGGCCTTCACTTCTTTCCAAAGGGGTGGTGCCCAGAACTGGGCACAATACTCCAGATGTAGCCAAATAGTTTTTATGACTCATGACTCCCTTGCTTTCGGGCTCCGTGCCTCACAATTCATTAACCTCTCGGAGCTCATACAGTATATCTTTCTAATCGGTTGTTCAGCCCACCCTGCTGTGTTCAACAATTCATGCACATAAATCCTCCAGGCCTCTGTGTTCCTGCAGCCCGTTTGGTACAGTGCCCTCCAGTTTGTATTGCCACGTCTTACGATTGTGCGCTTGAGCGGTGAAATAAACGATTACATTTGCCAAAATGTCTTTAGTTTAGTTTAATTTAGAGTTACAGCGCAGAAACAGGCCACTCAGTCCATCAAGTCCGTGCCGGCCAGTAATCCCCGCACATTAACATCATGCTACGCACACTAGGGACAATTTTTACATTTATACCAGGTCAATTAACCTGTAAACCCTGTATGTCTTTGGAGCGTGGGAGGAAACCGAGCATCTCGGAGAAAAACCCACGCAGGTCGCGGGGGAGAACGTACACACTCCGTCCAGACAGCACCCGTAGCCGGGAACGAACCTGGGTCTCTGGCGCTGTAAGTGCTGTAAGGCAGTACTGTTGCGCCACCGTGACGCCCAATGTGTAGGAAAGAACTGCAGATACTGGTTAACATCGAAGATATATATATGATGTGAATATGACTGTAATCATCTATAATTATGTATAATTATATTATATAAAAATAATATCTATATTACTAAAAGTCTAATCTTGACCACTTCCTGTTTGTGCTTTACATTGATTTTAGAAAAAAAACGCTACCACGTACGGCTGTGATTTTTGTCCATCTTACTCAGAGTCCCCCACTGCTCATCAGGGGCAGAGGATTTTTCCCATTGATGAAAAATAAAAGAGTTATTAGTGTTTTAAAAATGTTGAGATTCTTTCTCTTGTCAATCACGCCATGACGGCCACGCCCCTTCTGGTGGGAGGGGGCAGGGACTATAAAACCCAGAAGTGTGGGCGTGGCTCTGTCTCTGCAAGATGGAGGAGGGAGAGATCATGGCTCGCTGTCTTTAGTGGCCTTGCACCCTTTGAAATGGTATGAAACTGCACTTGAATTTGGTGGTCTTGCACCCTGCTTGAAGTGGTAAGAAAATGCATTTGAATTTGGTGGCCTTGCACCCTGCTTGAAATGGAATTTCAAGGAATCGCCGCGAGTCAACTGCCAGCCCACCAGCCGTGAGTGAGTGAGCTGCCAGCACAACAGGCTTGAGTGACTGAGCCACCAGCCCAAGAATCCATTCGGCCCACAATGTCCATACTAGCCCTCTGAAAGCCAGTCCCTTCAGCCCACAACACCCATACTAGCGCTCCAGAAAGCCCCCCCTACACTGGCCACCAATATTGGAATTGGTGGAGAGATGGAATATTGCGTTGGGGGACCAGCCCGTGTGATGCTGGGACCCAACGGGTCCCACTTAGTCTAATAATTAATATAATTGTGCGTGTTTTTTTAATGCCGCAGAGGTCCGGCTCCTGAACCAGCCTAATTAATGGGTGAGGGCAGTTCTTCTGGGTTCCCCCATTTACTGAACCCCACTGACTGCCAGTGTGCAGAGTGGGGGTCACGGCCATAGTGGGACTGGGGCAGAGCCAGGTTGGGGGAAGGCCCATCTTCTACTGAGAGGAAAATGCCCACCCCTATACTAACCCTAACTCGCCCCCCTTCCAGAGCTGCCCAGGGCTCGAGCTGGAGCCGCTTTGGGAACGGCAGCGTGTCCACCTCAGCCAGCCTGCCCTTCTGGATCATCGTGGTGATGATGGTGGGGAGCAGCACTGCCTTGCACACCGCCCGGGCCGCCTTCAGCAGCCCCATAGCGCCGGCTAAGTCAGTCCGACCGCACGCTCGCTCGCTGCACTCACCGGCCTTCCGACAGCCCGACCGATCCTCCACAGCATCCATCAGCCTACCGACAAACCCAATCGATCGACCGACTGACTGACCCTGACCCTGACCCTGACCCTAACCCTGACCCTCACCCTGACCCTAACCCTGACCCTAACCCTGACCCTAACCCCAGCTGTACATTTGTTATTTATCATTTTTATTTAACAGTTCACATCAAAACTTTAGAAAGATAAATCAAATGAAAAACAAAATGATCACCAAGGTTAGCATTACCTTTATCCTTGGAAACCTTGCTATTGCTATTGATGTAATGAGGAGGCAGTCATGATCCCAGGGTCCTCGCTGCCTAGCGACCATAAAACAAAGCGCGGGATTGGTCAATTTGCGTCCGACCTCAATGTCAAACGTGCATTGATTGGACAATTACTACCAGGGGCCACAGTTTAAGAATAAGGGGTAGGCCATTTAGAACGGAGACGAGGAAACACTTTTTCTCACGGAGAGTTGTGAGTCTGTGGAATTCTCTGTCTCAGTGGAGGCAGGTTCTCTGGATGCTTTCAAGAGAGAGCTAGATAGGGCTCTTAAACATAGCGTAGTCAGGGGATATGGGGAGAAGGCAGGAACGGAGTACTGACTGGGGATGATCAGCCTTGATCACATTGAATGGCGGTGCTAGCTCGAAGGGCCAAATGGCCTACTCCTGCACCTATTGTCTATTGTCTATTGTCACCCGGAGGAAGCCCACGCGGTCACAAGGTGAATCTGCAAACTCCACATGGACAGCGCCCGATGTCCAGATCGAACCCGTGAGGTCTACCACGCATTAAGCAACCAAAACCGAACTTGTAAGTTTGTTAATAGGTTGTCATTAGTTTCCAATGTCAAATACTGTTGGATATTAAGCATTTACATGTGGCCGAGAACGCATTATAATTCTGTCAATGGTGAGAAAACCTATTATTAATCACCTTTTATTCTCGACAAGAGCGTTGCTTTCTGCACAATGACTGAAAGAAGTTGAAAGAGAACGTTTATACATTTATATAATACCTTCTCGTCTCCTTTGACTTTCAAACTGCCTCACAAGGTGACTGAAATGCATTGTTGCAGAATTAGCCGTGAGACCAAAAAACACATTGAGATGCCATTTCTTTCCCCTCATCAGCAAATCCCTGCCACTATCCTGTTAAATAAACATCCAGGTCGATGTGAAACATGGTCTCCGTCATATTAAGACCATCAGCCATTTCCGTGATGAGTTCACCCCCAGGTTAAAGCTGCTGTGATGTGGACACCTCTTGTAAAGAGGGGTCGCGACCCGAAACATCGTCTATCCACGCTCTCCAGAGAGGCTGCCTGACCCACTGAGTTACTCCACCACTTAACGTCATAAGAAATAGGAGCAGAATTAGGACATTCGGCCCATCAAGTCTACTCCACCATTCAATCATGGCTGATCTACCTCTCCTTCCTAATACCATTCTCCTGCCTTCTCCCTATAACCTCTGTACTAATCGCGAATCTATCTATCCCTGCCTTAAAAATATCCACTGACTTGTCCTCCAAAGCCTTCTGTGGCACTTGTGTCTTTATTGGGTGTAAAGTGGTGGTGAGTGAGATGTAACCAGTAATGACGTATTACAGCGATACGGAGGAAGTACAACCCCACATCAATTTGGGACTTAATCACGGGCTTGAAATGAACGATTGAAAGATGCAGCATTGAAACAGGCCCTTCGGCCCATCAGGTCCAAGCTGATCATCGTTCACCCTCGTTCTATTTTATCCCACTCTCTCATCCACTTCCTACAGAGGCCAATTAACCTACAAATCTGCGCGTTTTGCGATGCGATAGGCAACCGGTGGATCCGGAGAAAACCCAGGTAGATGCTGGTTTGCTGGTTAGGAGTAACTCAGCAGGTCAGACAGCATCTCTGGAGAGAAGGAATGGGTGACCATAAGATCATAAGTGATAAGAGTAGAATTAGGCCATTCGGCCCATCAAGTCTATGCCATTCAATCATAGCTAATCTATCTCTCCCTCCTAACCCCATTCTCCTGCCTTCTCCCCATAACCACTGACACCCTTACTAATCAAGAATCTATCTATCTCTGCCATTAAAATATCCACTGACTTTGCCTCCACAGCCTCCTGCAGCAAAGAATTCCACAGATTCACCAACCTCTGACTAAAGAAATTCCTCCTCATCTCCTCCCCAAAATAACGCCTTTTAATTCTGAGGCTATGACCTCTAGTCCTAGATTTTCCTACTAGCAGAAACATCCTCTCCATATCCACTCTATCCAAGTGGCGTTTCAGGTTGGGACCCTTGTTCATATTAATTGTAGTAAGGAGGGAGAAAGCTCGAAAAGAGGTGGGGACGAGAAAAAGCCCGCTGACTCTCAGCCTGAAGAGGGTTCTCGACCCGAAATGTTCCCCAGAGACCCGCAGAGTTATTCCAGCACTTTGTTTCTTATGTCCATGTAAAATATGGTCTTGTCTGCTCTCTTAGGTAGACGTAAAAGATGTCATAGCATCAGTTCAAAAAACAACAGGGTCCTGCTTAATATTTGTCCATTTTAGATAGTGAGAAGTCATAAGGTCATAAGTAATAAGAGCAGAATTAGGGCATTCGGCCCATCAAGTCTATTCCGCCATTCAATCATGGCTGATCTATCTATCCCTCTTAACCCCATTCTCCTGCCTTCCCCCATAGCCCCCGACACTTGTAATTCTGTACAAATAAGCACGGAAGTACAAATAAGAGAGGTTATTCTGTACAAATCGGCTGTCACATTTTGTTTATTTGCAGCGGTAACAATACTTCAGGCAGTATTTTGACGGCTGTTAAGTGCCTCGGGACATTTAAAGGATATGCAGAAGAGTACATATGAATACAATTCTTTTTTTTGGTCAATTTGCAAGTCCACAGAGTATTAGCCTTGCTATGTGTAGGGAGGAACTGCAGATGCTGGTTTACACAGACGATAGACACAAAGTGCTGGAGTAACTCAGCGGGACGGGCGGCATCTCTGGAGAGAAGGAATGGGCGACGTTTCGGGTCGAGACCCTTCTCCAGACCCTCTTTCTTTAGCCTTTGCTGCATTTCAATGGTCATTGAGAAGTGATTCATAAGATTAGAATGTGAAAGTTTATAATTTGGTTTAGTGTAGAGATACAGTGCGGAAACAGGCCCTTCGGCCCATCGAGTCAGTGCCGACCAGCGATCACCGTACACGAACACTATCCTGCACACGAGGGAGAATTTACAATTTTACCGAAGCCAATTAACCTACAAACCTGTACGTCTTTGGAGCGTGGGAGGAAACCGAAGCACCCAGATAAAACCTACACAGGACATGCGGAGAACATACAAACTCCGTATGGGCACTCCAAAGACGTACAGGTTTTTAAACTGTCCCCAAATTGTAGGATAATGCTCGATAACAGGAATCGCTGGTTGGCATGGATTCGGAAGGCCGAAGGGCCTGTTTCCGCACTGTATCTCTAAAGCCTAAAGTTAAGCGAGTGGCACAGTGGTACAACCATTAGAACTGCGCCAGGGACCTGAGTTCGATCCTGACCTCAGGTGCTGTTTGTGCGGAGTTTGCACCCATTCCTTCTCTCCAGAGATGCTGTCTGACCTGCTGAGTTACTCCTAACCAGCAAACCAGCATCTGCAGTCTCTAGTGTCCTGTCTAAATTAAATATCTCGTCTGAAAGACCGCACTTCATGCAGGTTGGTGTCTCCCAACAGAGCCCTACCGTGCCAGTCTAGTTTTACTTATATTCAAGATATACAGCCGGTCTTGTTGATAAAGATGTGGGAAAGAGGGCTTTCTTTAAATGATGCACTGGTATCGATACGGGGACAGGGGAAGCTGCCACCAGCAGGGGGAGCTCAATATGAGCAGGACCATCGCCTAACCAGAGAGTGCAAATAGATAGTAAATGCCTTAAGCAAGTACAGGTCCACCACTGATTTTTCGGCACCCGTTGTTCCAGAGCCTTTCCGGATTATCCGTCTAGCTGGACCAACAGAGGGCTCAAGATACCAGCACGCAAAGTCGGCCACGGAACTCACACAAAGGGTGGTGGGTGTAGGGATCCAGCTGCCAGCTGCCAGCGGCTGATTCGAGAATCAGAGGACATTGGTTTTGTAGATGGTAGAGGTAGATGGGGCAGGTACTATCCCAACATTTAAGAAACAGTTAGACAGGTACATGGATAGGACAGATTTGGAGGGATATGAACCTTCGTAGCAAAAGGATTTGAGTATAGGAGCAGGGAGGTTCTGCTGCAGTTGTACAGGGTCTTGGTGAGACCACGCCTGGAGTATTGCGTACAGTTTTGGTCTCCTAATCTGAGGAAGGACATTCTTGCCATAGAGGAGGTACAGGGAAGTTTCACCAGACTGATTCCTGGAATGTCAGGACTTTCATATGAAGAAAGACTGGATAGACTCGGTTTGTACTCGCTATAGTTTAGAAGATTGAGGGGGGATCTTACAGAAACTTACAAAATTCTTAATGGGTTGGACAGGCTAGATGCAGGAAGATTGTTCCCGATGTTGGGGAAGTCCAGAACAAGGGGTCACAGTTTAAGAATAAGGGGGAATTCTTTTAGGACCGAGATGAGGAAAACATTTTTCACACAGAGAGTGGTGAATCTCTGGAATTCTCTGCCACAGATGGTAGTTGAGGCCAGTTCATTGGCTATATTTAAGAGGGTTAGATGTGGCCCTTGTTGCTAAAGGGATCAAGGGGTATGGAGAGAAGGCAGGTACAGAATACTGAGTTGGATGATCAGCCATGATCATATTGAATGGCGGTGCAGGCTCGAAGGGCCGAATGGCCTACTCCTGCACCTATTTTCTATGTTTCTATGTTTCTACGTCCTCTAGTGTTGGACATCTCCATCCTGGGGAAAAGGTTCTGACTGTCTACTCTATCTAAACATCTCAATTTTATATATCCATTAAGTCTCCCCTCAACCTCTGACATTCCAGTGAGTATCTAACGTACTCTTTCGCTGAAAGCCTGTAATCCAGGCAGTATTCTGGTAAACCTCCTCTATACTCTGTTTTAGATTAGTTTAGTTTAGAGATACAGCATGAAAACTGGCCCTTCAGCCCACCAAGTCCACGCCTGACCATCGATCGTCCATACATCAGTTCTATGATAACTCACTTTCACATCCGATACAATAGGGACAATTTACAGATTCATCTAATTAGTCTACAAATTTACACGTCTTTGTAACATAGGAGGAAACTGGAGCAGTGGTAGAGTTGCTGCCTTACAGCGCTTTCAACGCCAGAGAGCCGGGTTCGATCCTGACTACGGGTGCTGTCTGTACGGAGTTTGTACGTTCTCCCAGTGACCGCGTGGGTTTTCTCCGAGATCTTCGGTTTTCTCCCACACTCCAACGATGTGCAGGTTTGTAGGTTAATTGGCTTGGTATAACTGTAAATTGTCCCTAGCGTGTACAGGATAGTGTTAATGTGCGGGGATCGCTGGTTGGCATGGACTCGGTTGGCCGAAGGGCCTGTTTCGGCGCTGTATCTCTAGACTAAACTAAACTAAATTAAATTAAATTTAACTAAACCCCCGGTCTATCTCTGTAGCTGAAACCCTCAAATCCAGGAAGCATTTTGGTAAATCTGCTCTGCATCCTCTCCGAAGCCTCCACACCTATCCTGCAATGGGGGTGACCAGAACTGCATGTTGGTTGCAATGAGGTCCCCCTCAACCTTCTAAGCTCAAAGGAGCAAAGGCTGAGTGCTGTCAAACGCTCATCTATATGCTAACATTATATGGTCCACCTCTCATGGAGGTATCTAGGGGGGCAAGTTGGCGCCAGCCCTTGGTTGGACCACATTCGGTTAAGTGAGTTGTCTTTTTCCTAGCGAGAGTGTGTGCGTTCTGTAATGAGTTAACAGAGTTACAGGTCGCAAGCTCGTAACTGCATTGATAGATTTGCAAGCACATTAGACAACTAGTGGAGCAGAAGAAGATATTACTAGGGCAATATTGGCAGGTATTAATTTATCTTCATAATTCACTGGTGACTGAACTGTCGACAAAAATAACGTTATACATATTACATATATACATATATATATATAAGAAGGAACTGCAGATGCTGGAAAATCGAAGGTAAACAAAAATGCTGGAGAAACTCAGCAGGTACATCTATGGAGCGAAGGAAATAGGCAACGTTTCCGGCGGATAACCCTTCTTCAGTCTCGGAGTTGCCTATTTCCCTCGCTCCATAGATGCTGCTGCACCCGCTGAGTTTCTCCAGCATTTTTGTCTACCTTATATATATATATATACTAGACCAAGTGCAGACCCGTTGGGTCTGTTCCCCCAACGTGCGGTTGTGGGGGGGGAGGCGGCATGCAGCGTCACACACTAACTACCCCCCCCCCCGCACTCATGCTAATGGAGGGGAGGAGGGGGAGTGAGAAAGGGGGAGGGAGAGGGGAGGGGGAGAGGGGGGAGAGAGGGGAAGAGGGAGAGAGCGGGAGGAGAAAGGGGGAAGGAGGGGGAGAGAGGGGGAGAGAGGGGGGACAGAGGAGGGGAGAGAGAGGGGGAGAGAGAGGGGGATGAGAGAGGGGGAGGAGAGAGGGAGGCTGAGAGGGGGGTGAGATGAGGGGCGGGGGAGAGGTGGGGAGAGCAGGGAGAGGGAGGGAGGGTGGTAGGGAAGGGGGGAGGGGCTGGTTGGGGGAGGGGAGGGGGGTTGAGGGGAGGGACGGGGGTGGAGGGATGGAGGGGAGGAGGGAGAGGGGGGGGGGAGGAAAGAGGGGGGATGGGAGATGAGGGCGGGAGAGGAGAGGGGGGAGGAGAGGGGGGGAGGAGGAGAGGGGGGAGGAGGGGGGTGAGGGGAGGAGGGGGGAGAGGAGAGGGGGGAGAGGAGGAGGAGGGGGGAGAGGCGAGAGGGGGAGGAGAGAGGGGGGGGGGAGAGGAGGAGGGGGGATCGGAGGAGGAGAGGGGGGGGAGAGGAGGAGAGGGGGGGAGGAGGAGAGGAGAGAGGGGGGAGAGGAGGAGAGGGGGGGAGGAGGAGGAGAGGGAGGGGGAGGAGGAGGAGAGGAGGGGGAGAGGAGGAGAGGGAGAGGGGGGAGGAGGAGAGGGAGGAGGGGAGAGGAGGAGGGGGGAGGAAGGATCGAGGGGGGGAGGAGGAGGAGGGAGAGGGAGGGGGGGACGAGGAGGAGGGAGGGGGGAGAGGAGAGGGAGGCGAGGGGCGAGAGGAGGAGGGGGGAGAGGACGGGGGCGGGGGAGGAGGAGGAGGGGGGGGGGAGGAGGAGGGGGTGGGAGAGGAGGAGGAGAGAGGGGGAGAGGAGGAGAGGGAGGGGGAAGAGGAGGGGGAGGGAAGGGGGAGAGGAGGGACGGAGGGAGGGGAGAGGAGGAGAGGAAGGGGGGGGAGAGGAGGAGAGGGAAGGCGGGGGAGAGGAGGAGAAGGAGGGGGGAAGAGGAGGAGGAGAGGAGGAGAGAGGGAGAGGAGAGGGAGGGGGGAGAGGAGGGGGAGAGGGGAGAGGAGAGGAGGAGGGAGGGGGGAGAGAGAGGGAGGGGGAGGGAGGGAGAGGAGAGGGAGAAGGGAGGGAGAGAGAGGAGGGGGAGAGGAGAGGGAGGGGGAGAGGAGAGGGAGGGGGAGAGGAGAGGGAGGGGGGGGGGAGAGGAGAGGGGGGGAGAGGAGAGGAGAGGAGAGGAGAGGAGGAGGGAGTGAGAGGGGGGTGGGAGAGGGGGGGCGGGAGAGGTGGGGAGCAGGGGAGAGGGAGGGAGGGTGGAGGGAGGGGGGTGGGGGGGGGGGTGGAGGGGAGGGGGGGGTAGGGAGGGAAGGTGGGGGAGGGGGGGAGGAGAGAAAAAGAGGGGAGAGAGAGAGGGGAGCGGGAGAGGAGAGGGGGGAGGAGGAGGAGGGGGAGGGGAGAGGGGGGAGGAGGGGGGGGAGAAGAGAGGGGGGGAGAGGAGAGGGGGAGAGGAGAGGGGGGGAGAGGAGAGGGGGGGAGGGAGAGGAGGAGGGGGGGGAAGAGGAGGAAGGGGGGGAGGAGGAGGAGGGGGAGAGGAGGAGAGGGGGGGGAAGAGAGGGGGGGAGAGGAGAGCGAGGGGGAGAGAGGAGAGGGGGGTGAGGAGGAGAGGGGGGGGGAGGAGGAGAGGGGGGGAGAGGAGGAGGAGAGGGCGGAGAGGAGGAAAGGGAGGGGGAGAGGAGGGGGATGAGGAGGGGGAGGGAGGGGGGAGAGGAGGAGAGAGGAGGGGGAGAAGAGGAGAGGAAGGGGGGCGAGAGGAGGAGAGGAGGGGGAGAGGAGGAGAGGGAGGGGGGGAGAGGAGGAGAGGGAGGGGGAGAGGGGAGAGGAGAGGGAGGGGGGGAGAGGAGAGGGAGGGGGAGAGGAAAGGGAGGGGGGAGAGGAGAGGGAGGGGGAGAGGAGGGGGAGGGGGGGGGAGAGGAGAGGGAGGGGGGGGGAGAGGAGAGGAGGGGGGGAGAGGAGAGAGGGGGGGGGGAGAGGAGAGGGAGAGGACGAGGGAGGGGGGGAGAGGAGAGGGAGGGGGGGAGAGGAGAGGGAGGGGGGGGGGAGAGGAGAGGGAGGGGGGGAGAGGAGAGGGAGGGGGGGGAGAGGAGTGGGAGGGGGGGAGAGGAGAGGAGAGGGAGGGGAGAGGGAGGGGGGGGGGGGGGGGGGTTAGGGTTAGGGTTAGGGTTAGGGACCCTAACATTTGCAGCAGTGCTTTTTTACCTCTAACCATATTTTCATTTTCAAACCAAATTAAGGGTACTCACAGTGCTGTAGACATTTGTCAGGGTCATTCAGAGCTCTGATTGAGGCACACCACTTGCAGAGACTGATTGAGGAACACCACTTCCTGGTTTTATAGTCCCTCCCCTCCCTCCAGCAGGGGCAGTAGAGAGAATGAGGAATTTTGTAAAAACATTAATATCTCTGTCAATTTTCATCGCCGGGAAAAATCCTCGGCACACATGCGGCGGAGGGGGGCTCTGAGCGAGGTGGCCAAAAATGACGGCCGTAGGTGGCGGCGTACTCTCGGAAATCGCAGCACAGAAAGCCAAAACCGGTCAAGAACAGAGTTTTAGTAATATAGATATATATATATATAGTGTTCACCCGGAGGCCTCCCTACAAAGTGTCCCTTTGCTCCGCCCTGTCCTATGACGGAAACAAAGGTTTCTTGCAAGTCTTCTTCTTCTTTCGTGTGGCGTGCGCAGCCTAAAGTTGTTCGACAACTTGTTCTATTTGATGGTACACAAAAATGCTGGAGAAACTCAGCGGGTGCAGCAGCATCTATGGAGCGAAGGAAATGGGTAACGGAACGTTACCCATTTCCTTCGCTCCATAGATGCTGCTGCACCCGCTGAGTTTCTCCAGCATTTTTGTGTACCTTCGATTTTCCAGCATCTGCAGTTCCTTCTTGAAACAAATTGTTCTATTTGATCTTCCGTTTGTGCACGTCGAGTTGATTGCATTAGTCGAAACAGGGCGGAGCACGTGAAGGTTGCAATCTTCCACCCCTACTTGCAAGTGCAATCCTGTTTCAAATATTGATTTGCCCCCTGTCTGGCCGGTAACCTGCACTCCCGCGGTTGTGCACAAGTCGGCGCTCTTGCCTCTCCGCTGGTAACAGACCAGCGGCTCCAGCGGCTCTGAAACCATTGAACGCGCTGGGTTCCTTCCTTTGCCTTGATCCCGTTTCACAACAGGAGGACCACGTTATTCCTCTATTGCACCCGGAGATTTATAACCTTACGCTCAGGAGACGCTGCGCTCGTTTCCTCGGGAAGTTCTACCCGGGGTGTCACTTGAAGAGTCTTATAAAGTTGCAAACATACAGGAGGGCAGCGTGAATAGTAAAAATATCAACACTCATTGCAAATAATTCGATGCATCTGGTCAAGGGGGGAGGAGGGTGTGTGTGTTAAAAAGCAGAATTAGCGGGTCAAACTGCAGACATTTAGATAGTCAAGATGATAAGATGCGAATCAGTCATTTACTGAAACATAAACATGGGGCACACGTTTAAAAAAATAATATTATAATATGGCAATAATGATAATGAATGCAGGTGTAGTACCCTGGTTTATTTTAACACGTGGTTTCTTGGTTTTTATTTCTATCAATAGAGGGGATCTCATTGAAACATATAAGATTGTTAAGGGCTTGGACACGCTAGAGGCAGGAAACATGTTCCCGATGTTGGGGGAGTCCAGAACCAGGGGCCACACAGTTTAAGAATAAGGGGGTAAGCCATTTAGAACGGAGACGAGGAAACACTTTTTCTCACAGAGAGTGGCGAGTCTGTGGAATTCTCTGCCTCAGAGAGCGGTGGAGGCAGGTTCTCTGGATGCTTTCAAGAGAGAGCTAGATAGGGCTCTTAAAAATAGCGGAGTCAGGGGATATGGGGGGAAGGCAGGAACTGATTGGGGATGATCAGCCGTGATCACATTGGACGGCGGTGCTGGATCGAAGGGCCGAATGGCCTACTCCTGCACCTATTGTCTATTGTCTAACCTCTGAGGCAGAGAATTCCACAGACTCACAACTCTCTGTGTGAAAAAGACACACCGTATTCAACGCATCTGTGCAGGAAGGAACTGCAGATGCTGGTTTACGCCGAAGATATACACAAATAGTTGGAGTAACTCAGCATCTCTGGATAGAATAGGCGAAGAAGGGTCTCGACCCGAAACGTCACCCATTCCTTCTCTCCGGAGATGCTACCTGGCCCGCTGAGTTACACCAGCATTTTGTGTCTATCTTTGATTTAATTTGGAATTGTACGCAGGGCTGGTGTGACTGGTTTTAAAACGCGTACGAACTCTCGCCTGAAACTTCGGCTCGAGTTTTGCCCCGGCATGTTTTTTTTTGCACTGTGAATGCAATTTAATAAATAACGAAATTCAAACTGCACTGGAAGCACGGGGAACTGCAGGTGCTGGAATCTTAAACAAAACACAAAGTGCTGGAGGAACTTGGCGAAGTCAGGCAGTATCCGTGGAGGGTTGTATGAATTCCCTCCACAGATGCTGCCTGACCCACGGAGTTCCTCGGCACTTCATCAGTTCATAAGTGATAGGAGCAGAATTAGGCCATTCGGCCCATCAAGTCTACTCCGCCATTCAATCGTGGCTGATCTATCTTTCCCACTTAACCCCATTCACATGCCTTCTCCCCATAACTCCTGACACCCGTACTAATCAGAATCTATCAATATCAGCCTTAAATTTTTCAATTGACCTGGGCTCCACAGGCTTATGTGGCAATTAATTCCACAGATTCACCACCCTCTGACTACAGAAATTCCTCCTCATCTCCTTCCTAAAGGAACGTCCTTTAATTCTGAGGCTATGACCTCTGGTCCTAGACTCTCCCACTAGTGGAAACATCCTCACCACATCCATCTATCCAGGTCTTTCACTATTTTTGCCTCGCTTCAAACTGCACCATTCTGTTGTATGTCTTAACAATTGTATTGAAGCCATTATCTAAACAGGTTTAGGAGCACAAAGTCCAGCCAAGTTTATTCGTTTTTCACACAGACTGAACAATTCCAAATATCCATGTCGAAACAAGGAACTGCAGATGATGGTTTACCAAAGAAAGATATAAAATGCCGGAGTAACTCGGCTGCTCAGGCAGCATCCTTGGAGAACATGGCCAGGGTGGTGTTTCGGGCCGGGACCCTTCTTCGGACTGACTGCAACATCTATCCCTTCAACTTAAACCTATCTAAGCTTCGATTAACTGGAAGACCAATATTATCTCGACAGGACACAGAGTGTTGGAGTAACTCCGCAGGTCAGGCAGCATCTCTGGAGAACACGGATAGGTGACTGGAATTAAGGGTGCATGAAGTTGGAAAGGGAGCTGAGAAGATTTACGAGGATGTTGCCAGGACTCGAGGGACCTGAGTAATAGGGGAGGCTGAGCATGGCTGGGACTCTATTTCTTGGAGCGCAGGAGGATGAGGGGGTGACCTTATAGAGGTGTACAAAAGGAGACGGATAGTGTGACTGGTTTAAAAACGCGTACGGACCTTATAGAGGTGAATAGTGGAGAGGGATAGATCGGGTTGACAAACGGTGTCTCTTGCCCAAAGTGGGAGAATCGAGAACCAGAGGGCATAGGTTTTGTAGATGGTTGAGGTAGATGAGGCTGGGGGGGGGGGGGGGGGGGGGGGGACTATCGCAACGTTTAAGAAACATTTAGACAGGTACATGGAAAGGACAGGTTTGGAGGGATGTGGACCAAACGCAGGCAGGTGGGACTAGTGTAGTTGGGACAGTGTGGGCAAGTTGGGCCGAAGGGCCCTTTTGTCTCCACACTGTATCACTGTATGGCTACGGGAGAAGAAGGGTCTCGACCCGAAACGCCACCTATCCACGTTCTCCAGAGATGATGCCTGACCTGCCGAGTTACTCCGGCACTTTGTGTCCTTGTGCGCAGTAACTAACATCTGCAGTTCATCGTTTTGTTTTGACCTCGCGAAATCCGCAGGAACGGATCTCCGGCGTCTGCGTTTGGGGAAACGTACATTTTTTTGGCTCGAATTAATAAAACGCGTTGCAGCTTTTTCAATGCTAATAGTGCAAAGTGTTGTCGCGGCCGCAGGTATAAGGGGGAGAGGGAGAGAGAGAGGTTGCTTGCGGGAGGAGGTGCAACAGTTTAACTTGCATGTACTGCGGGGAGCCTGTGAGCGCCACGCTTGCCTGTAGCATTTTCGCTTTGACGTAGGGAGAAGGCATAGAGGGAGAGAGAGGGGGAGAGACAGACGAGTATTTACAGGCTCATATCTACACTCTGGATTTCTGGAACACGGACGGGTTTAATCCCAGCACTTGTTGGGAAACCGCACCGCCCTCTCGGCCGCGCCGTGGGCTGAACTTTCGTCGCCGATTCATTTTCCCCCCCCTTTCTAATCGGCTCTTTGTACCATTAAGAGAAAGCGTCGGGACTGGATTCTTCCCAGCGAACCGGAAAGTTTTTTTTTTAGGAGGGGGTAAAAAAATTCCTCTCCCACCCCCCTCCCCTCCCCCTCACTCCTCCAAAGTCAGGGGAAGTGGGGAGGTCCGAAGAGTTTTTGTTTTGCTGGCCAGAGTGCATCTTGCGATGGGGACTTTGCGGGACCTGCAATACGCCTTGCAGGAGAAGATCGAGGAGTTGAGGCAACGGGACGCCCTGATCGACGAGCTGGAGTTGGAACTGGACCAGAAGGACGACCTGATCCAGAGGTTGCAGAACGAGTTGGATAAGTACCGCTCCGTGGTCAAGCCGGCCGGGAAACCGGCGCCGGGCCAAGCCCAGAGGTTCCCCCAGGAACAGCAGCGGACCAAGCGGCAGGCCATCTCGGCCGAGCCCACCGCCTTCGACATCCAGGATCTGAACCACGTTATCCTCCCCTTCTACCAGAAGAGCACACAGTAAGCATCGACTAACCTCCGCGATTCACCGCGACCCCTCTCTCTCCCACCTCACACCACATCTGTATCCGCCGCTGCCCACATCCTTCACGGTCACCCCCCCAACTTGTCTGAAGAAGGGTCTCGACCAGAAACGCCAGCCATTCCTTCTCTCCGGAGGTGCTGCCCGTCCCGCTGAGTGAGTTACTCCAGCATTTTGTGTCTATCAACCACATCACATCTGCATCGACCACTCCCCGCCAGCCCGGTCACCCAGAGGTGTCTGAAGAAGGGTCCAGACCCGAAAGGGTCGCCGCCTATTCCTGTCCTCGTGAGATAAGACACAAAAAGCTGGAGTAACTCGGCGGGTCAGGCAGCATCTCTGGAGAAAAGGAATAGGCGATGCTTCGAGCCCAGAGTCCTTCTTCAGAGTCAGGGAAAAGGGAAACGAGAGATATAGACTGTGATTATAGAGAGATATAGACCAAATGAATGGAAGAAATGCAAAATAAAGTAACGACGATAAAGGAAACAGGCCATTGTTAGCTGTGGGTGAGGTGAAAACGCGTTACAGACGATGAAATTCAACGGGACGACAGTGAAACGAGTTAATGTGGGCAGTCTGAAGAAGGGTTTCGGCCCGAAACGTCGCCTATTTCCTTCGCTCCATAGATGCTGCTGCACCCGCTGAGTTTCCCCAGCAATTTTGTGTACCTTCGATATTCCAGCATCTGCAGTTCCCTTTTGAAAACAGTGAAACGAGTTACTCCAGTTTTTGTTTGTGCCTACCCTATCGTATGCTTCTAAAAAGCCAGTTGTGTTATAGCACGGATCCGCGGAGATATTTGGGGGATGTTTGCAAGTGTTACTCTTAGTTTTGTCCCAGCTTGATCTGAATGAACTAGGAAGGAACTGCAGATGCTGGCTTACACCGAAGATTGCTGGAGTAACTCAGCGGGACGGGCAGCATCTCCGGAGAGAGGTTTCTCCGGGTGACGTTTCTGGTCGAGTCCCTTCTTCTGAGGGAAGCTGCCCGAGCGAAATATGAGATGCTGTTCCTCCAATACTGTCTGGCTGGTCCGCTGAGTCCCCCCCGGGCACAGCGAACTGCAGATGCAGGAACCTTGAGCCAAACACAAAGTGCTGGAGGAACTCAGCGGGTCAGGCAGCATCTGTGAAGGGATATGAACAGGTGATGTTTCTGGTCGTGACCCGTCTTCGGCGTCCGAAAAGCTGCTTGTTGTCTATTCCCCTCCACGGATGTTGCCTGAGTCGTTGAGTTTTTGTGTCATGGAGTGATACAGTGTGGAAACAGGCCCTTCGGCCCAACTTGCCCACACCGGCCAACATGTCCCAGCTACTCTAGTCCCACCTGCCTGCGTTTGCCCCGGATCCCTCTAAACTTGTCCTATCCTGTCTAAATGTTTCACAAACGTAGCGTTAGTCCCCCAACACGTTGCCTTTCACTCAGAGTTAATGGACCTGCCTCTTCCTGACCCGCCGAGTTACTCCAGCACTTTGTGTCTACCTTCGGGTGTAAACCAGCACCTGCAGTTCCTTCCTCCACACTAATCCTCGTGTAATTGCGGCGTTGCGGTCTCAGTTAGAGCGGTTATCAAACAAACCAAGCCGTGTTGCAATCTTTCTTCGTGTTAGACAGAGTCCAGTTCATTGAATCTTTTCGCTGAACAAGTCCGCAGTTATAAACAAACAGGTCTACTATGTCAGGGACTGGAGGGGCTGGGAAGGAAGTTACACGGAGCTGAGGGTGTATGTGGGTCTCTCACGGCGAATGCCAGACTAGGTAGATCGTTTGAGCGGCTGGGAAACCAACCCAGCAAACCCCAGCCGACGGCCCAGTGACACACGGAGTGACGGAGGAGGTGCAACGAGCACTGGCGGGGCGAGTGTGAGTGTGAGTGTGTGCTGGGATGCCGTGTGGGTAACTCGGTGAGAAAGTGTGACAGAGGGAAGGGTGTGAGTGTGTGAATGCACCCACTGTATGTGCGTGGTTTGTGTGTGTGTTTGTGTGTGTAATCCATATGCGTATGTGTGTGAGGGAGAGAGCGATCCATGTGTGTGACTGTGTGTATGTGAGTGATCCATGCGTGCATATGTGTGAGAGAGTGAGTGATCTATATGTATGTGTGTGCGTATGTATGTGTGTGTGTTTGAGCGAGTGATTCATGTGTATGTATCGTGTGTGATCTGTCTGTATGTATGTGTGTGTGCATATGTGTGTATGTGTGCATATGTATGTGTGTATATGTGCATATGTGTGTGTGCATATGTGTGTGAGAGAGAATGATCATATGTATGTGTGTGCATATGTATGTGTGTGTGTATATGTGTGTGTGCATATTGGTGTATGTGTGCATATGTGTGTGTACATATGTGTGTGAGAGAGAATGATCATATGTATGTATGTGTGTGCATATGTATGTGTGTGTGTATATGTGTGTGTGAGAGAGAGTGATTCATGTTTGTGTATGTGTGTGCGTGCGTGAAAGAGAGTGATCCATGTGTGTGTATGAGTGAGTGGTCTATGTATGTGTATCTGTGAGAGAGAGAGAGAGAGAGAGAGAGATCCGCGTGTGTGTGTGTGTGTGTGTGTGTGTGTGTGTGTGTGTGTGTGTGTGTGATAAAGTGTGAGGATCCACTGCAAAACTGTGAACGGGTGATCTAGATTGTGGATCCACTATAACTTCTGACTAAAGAAGTTAATCCTCCTCACCTCCTTTCTAAAAGAGCGCCCTTTAATGGAGAGGATGAATTTCTCTAGCCACAGGATGGCGAATCTGTGGAACTCATTGCCACAGACGGCAGTGCAGGCCAAGACAATGGGTATTTCTAAGGCAGAGATTGATAGGTTCTTAATTAGGAAGGGTGTCAAAGCTTACGGGGAGAAGGCAGGAAGATGGGGTTGAGAGGGAAAGATCGATCGGGCAACACTTGAATGGCGGAGTAGACTCGATGGGCCGAATGGCCTAATTCTGCTCCTATGTCTTCTGGTCTTCTGGAAATGGAATGGGCTGGATCTCACTCAAGACGTGGAGATTAATGAATTGCAAATGCTGCTTTACAAAATAAAGGGACACAAAGTGCTGGAGTAACTCAGCGGGTCAGGCAGCATCCCTGGAGTACCGGGACAGGTGACGGTTCGGGTCGAGAGCCTTCTTCAGACTGATTTATTGGTAGATTTGCTGTGGAAAGGATGGGGAAGCTCTACGTGGCAATGGCTGCACTGTGGAGAGATACCGGTAAACCTGGGTAAGAAGTTTGACAGTTGCAATTGATAGTTTATTAGAAGAAGCGCTTGGTTTAGATTGGCTTTTTTTTATTGCCGGGCTGTTGATCTGAAGCGGCAATTTAAACAATCCTCGAACAGATCTACAGTATAAGGAATAAATAAGAACTGTAATTGTGAAGTGGCAGCAATGGACTGAAAAGCTCGAGTCTTATTCTCTTCCTTCACTTAGACTTTACTTTAGAGATACAGTCTGGAAACAGGCCCTTCAGCCCACCGAGTCCATGCGAACCAGCGATCACCCCGTACACTGAAGGGCCTGTCCAACTTAGGAGACCTAAACAGCAACCTCTGGTGACCTTGCCCGCCACCCAAGGTTTCCATGAGGTCACCGGAGGTTTTGGTCACTCTCCCTAATGGTCGAAAGTTGTTTCCGCGTGGTCGAGGCTTCATCTAGGTTGCTGCTATTTTTTCATCGTGATTAAAACCGGCCTCGACTAAAAATAGTTTGCCGTTTTAAAAATCGATAATTTTTTAGTCGCAGGTCTAGTCGAAGCCGGTTTTCTTCATAGTCGAGGAAGGTTTTCAACATATGCGTGGGAGGTGGTAGGCAGTTGCAGGTCACCCCGACCTTGATTTTTTTTTGGGTGGCGCGCAAGGTCACCAGAGGTTGCTGTTTAGGTCTCCTAAGTGGGACAGGCCCTTAACTATCCTACGCACATGGCACAATTTACAGAAGCTAATTAACCTACAAATCCGTGTAGGAAGGAACTGCAGGTGTGGGTTTACGCCAAAGATGGACATAAAATGCTGGAGTAACTTACCAGGACAGGCAGCATCTCTGGAGAGAAGGAATGGGCAACGTTTCGGGTCGAGACACTTCTTCAGACTGAAGTCAGGGGAGAGGAGGATACAGTATCAGTAAGTGTCAGGTGTGAGAACGAGACAAAGGGGACCGAGGTCAAGGAAACTGTAGACATGTCACCCATCCTTGTGTAGGAAGGAACCGCAGGTGCTGGTTAGTACCAACGATAGACACGACATGCTGGAGTAACTCAGCGGGACGGTCAGCATCTCTGGAGAGAAGGAATTTGTGATTGTCCTAAATGGCCTCCCCTTTATTCTTAGACTGTGTCCCCTGGTTCTGGACTCCCCCAACATTGGGAACATTTTTCCTGCATTCAGTTTGTCCAGTCCTTTTATAATTGTTTAAGTTTCTATAAGAACCTCTCTCATCCTTCTAAATTCCAGTGAATACATGTCCAGTCTTTCCAATCTTTCCTCATATGACAGTCCCGCCATCCCGGGGATTAACCTCGTGAACCTACACTGCCTCAATAGCAAGGATGTCCTTCCTCAAATTAGGAGACCAAAACTGCACACAAAACTGCACACAGATGTGGTCTCACCAGGGCCCTGTACAACTGCAGAAGGATCTATTAACTCCTATACTCAAATCCTCTCGTTATGAAGGCCAATTAGTTGGATCCCTTACATAAGGGTAACCATTCAGTGGTAGAGTAGTATGAGGTAATATAGACACAAGGTAATGCAGACACTGGGATCTTGCATTGGGCATAAAGTGCTGGAGTAACTCAGTGGGTCAGGCAGCATCTCTGGAGAAAAGGAATTGGTGACGTTTCAGGTTGAGACCCTTTTTCAGACAGAGACATTCTTCAGTCTCGACCCGAAACGCCACCAATTCCTTTTCTCCAGAGATGCTGCCTGACCTGCCAGTTACTGCAGCATACTACAAAATGCTGCAGTGACTGCAGTAATACGAAATGCAGTTACTGCAGCATTTTGTGTCTATCTTCGGTGTATACCAGCATCTGCAGTTCCTTCCTACAAAGTTTCATTGCAAGTTTTGTCAAGTACTGTTTTACCCTTATGTCCTTTTGCCATATTAATGCCCAGTCAATAGTCATAGAGATATACAGTGTGGAAACAGGCCATTCGGCCCAACTTGCCCACACCGGCCAACATGTCCCAGCTAAACATGTCCCACCTGTCTGCGTATGATCCATATCCCTTCATACCTGTCCTATGCATGCACCTGTCTCGCTACTTCTTACATGTTGGGGTAGTCCCTGCCTTGACTACCTCCTCTGGCAGCTTGTTCCAGACACCCACTACCCTTTCCATACCCGTTCTTTATAAGATAAAAGGGCGGCACAGTGGTGCAGCGGTACATTTGCTGCCTTACAGTGCCAGAGACCTGGTTCGATCCTGATTAAGGGTGCTGTCTGCATAGAGTTTGTATATTCTCCCTGTGACCGCGTGGGTTTCCTCCGGGTGCTCCACTTTCCTCTCACACTCCAAAGACGTGCGGGTTTGTAGGTGAATTGGCTTCTGTAAATTGTCCGTGGTGTGTAGGATAGAACTAGTCGGGGACTAGTCGGGGACGACAGATGGCACAATGGGCTAAGTGTTCGGCTGGCAACCGGAAGGTAGCCGGTTCGAATCCCGCTTGGAGTGCATACTGTCGTTGTGTCCTTGGGCAAGACACTTCACCCACCTTTGCCTGTGTGTGAATGTGTGTGAGTGACTGGTGGTGGTCGGAGGGGCTGTAGGCGCAGATTGGCAGCCACGCTTCCGTCAGTCTGCCCCAGGGCAACTGTGGCTACAGAAGTAGCTTACCACCACCGAGTGTGACTGAGGAGTGAATGAATAATGCGATGTAAAGCGCCTTGAGTATTAGAAAGGCGCTATATAAATCCCATCCATTATTATTATTATTAGTGTGAATGGGTAGACACAAAAGCTGGAGTCACTCAGCAGGTCAGGCAGCATCTCTGGAGAAAAGGAATAGGTGACATTTCGGGTCTCGACACCCTCCTTCAGTCTGAAGAAGGGTCTCGACCCGAAATGTCACCTATTCCTTTTATCCAGAGATGCTGCCTGACCTGCTGAGTTACTCCAGATTTTTTTTCTATTTTCAGTTTAAACCAGCATCTGCAGTTCCGGGTGATGACTGGTCGGCACGGACATTTTTCCACACTGCGTCTGTAAAAATAAAATTCAAACTGTACCCAAACAAGTGAATTGTCTAGTGTAACGCTTGAATGTTGTGTGGAGCTTCTCAACTAAAAATGTCCCTGCAGCATATGATGCATTTAACGGCTTCAATAGCGTGGTACTAATTGTAATATCCCCGGGTAAGTGGATTATTGCAGAGAACAGAGGATAAATTGGAATTATGTCGATAGATTAAATGGAGGAGATAATTTCCTCTCGTTATCTGAAGAGGATGTGTTTTGTGAATTTACAGGGCAGTTGGCAGTCTCTAATCCTGTCGAAACAGGGAACTGCAAATGCTGCTTTACACAAATCCTTTTTTCATTATCACCGTTGAGATACTCCATCGGGAGAAAGAAACATACGAATATCTGAGATATGAGGCGGAACCTTTAATTCTTGGATTCTTCCCGTCTGAAGAAGGGTCTCGACCCGAAACGTCACCTAAGGAAAAACATTTTCACCCAGAGAGTTGTGAATCTGTGGAATTCTCTGCCTCAGAAGGCACTGGATGCTTTCAAGAGAGGGTTAGATAGAGCTCTTAAAGATTGCGGAGTCAGGGGATATGGTGAGAAGGCAGGAACGGGGTACTGAATGTGGATGATCACCCATGATCACAGTGCTGTCTCGAAGGGCCGAATGGCCTACTCCTGCACCTATTATCTATTGTCTATTGTCTATTCCTTCTCTCCAGAGATGCTGCCTGACCCGCTGAGTTAGTCCAGATTTTTGTGCCTATCTTCGGTTTAAACCAGCATCTGCAGTTCCTTCCTACACAGGTGGATCATTTACACGGGCTAACTGCTCAGTGGTAGAGATTGTATGATTTAGTCACAAGGAACTGCAGATGCTTGAATCTTGTGTAGAACACAAACTGCTGGAGTATCTCAGCGAGTCAGGCAGCATCCTTCGAGAACGTGGGTGGGTGGCATTTCAGGTTGGGATCCTTCTTTGGACAGATCCTGTTGATTAGCCAACAATTTTATTGACTGCATTAATCACAGTATGATTCTTTAAAACTCTGGGCATCTACCTGATCTATTTCTCTCATGATCTTATACACCTCTATAAGATCACCTCCACCTCCTGCGCTCCAAGGAATAGAGTCCCAGCCTGCTCGACCTTTCCCTGGCAACATTCTCATAAATTTCTCTGCACCCTTTCCAGCTAGACAACATCTTTCCTGTAACACGGTGCACAGAACTGGACATAATACTCTAAATGTGACCTCACCAATGTCTTATACAACTGCAGCATGACCTCCCAAGTTCTATACTCAATACTCTATCTGACCAAGACCAATGTGTCAAAAGCCTTTTTGACCACCCTATCTACCTGCGACTCCAACTTCAAGGAACCATGCACATGCACTCCTAGATCCCTCTGCTCTACAACACTCCCCAGAGCCCTGCCATTCACTGTGTTGCTCCTGCCCATGTTAGACTTTCCAAAATGCAACATCTCGCATTTCTCTGCATTAAATTCCATCAACCATTCCTCAGCCCACCTGGCCAATCGATCAAGATCCTGCTGCAATTTTTCACAACCATGTTCACTATCTGCAAAACCACCCACTTTTGTATCATCTGTCCGTGCCAACAAGTGATCTTACGTACACCTACACACCTACACTAACCTACAAACCTGTATGCCTTTGGAGTTTGGGAGGAAAATGGAGATTCCCGGAGAAAATCCACTCGGTCACAGGGAGAACGTACAAACTCCATACAGACAGCATCAAAACCAGGTCTCCGGCGCTGTAAGGCAGCAACTATACTGTTGCACCACAGTGCCGCCCATAGTCCCTTCCATATTTTTTTAACTTCTCAGCAAATTATTTTCAACTCCTTCTCAAAACCATTGCTGGTCTGTCAAATACGCCATTGTCTATTTTTCTATATTATGTAGAATAATCTTGTTACTGTATATTAGCGTGGATAGAATACTTTCAGGTCATTCCAATGTAAGATGATAACATTCCACATCTTTATTACCTTTGTTTAGATCCCAAACAACCATCTTATTGAAGTTGTGACCCATTGAATTTATAATAGGATGTAGGGTATACATCACTAGCTCTTAAAGATTGAACAATTTTCACTAACTGCTTAGCCATAGAGTAATAGAATGATACAGTGTGGAAACAGGCCCTTCGGCCCAACCAGTCAACGTGTCCCAGCTACACTAGTCCCACCTGCTCGCGTTTGGTCCATATCCCTCCAAACCTGTCCTATCCAGGTACCTGTCTGACTGTTTCTTAAATGTTGGGATAGTCCCTGCCTCAACTACCTCCTCTGGCAGCTTGTTCCATACACCCGCTACCCTTTGTGTGAAAAAGATACTCCTCGGATTCCTATTAAATCTTTTCCCCTTCACCTTAAACCTACAGTATGTCTGGTCCTAGATTCACCTGCTCTGGGCAAGAGACTCTGTTCCTCTCATGATTTTATACACCTCAATAAGATCACCCCACATCCTCCTACTCAACCTCTGATCACTTTTTATTGTAACCTATCCCTTTTTTCCAGAGATACCTGATTCTCCGAGTTACTCCAGCTTTTTGTGTCTCTAGTCGGTGTAAACCAACATCTGCAGTTCCTTCCTACACGTATCAAAATTAAATCAGTCTAATACGGCATATATGGGTCGAAAACCCCCACAGAATATTCGTTAAAATATATAAGGTTACCAAACCTGCTTAGATTATTATATCGCTATGAAATATAAGAATATCATATTAGAAAATGGTGCCCCACATGTTTGTGCTTCGTAAAAGTTTGTGACTCTCTGTCTGAAGAAGGGTCTCGACCCCAAACATCATCAATTCCTTTTCTCCAGAGATGCTGCCTGATCTGCTGAGTTACTCTAGAATTGTGCTTATCTACTTTGTAGGAGAAATGTTCCCCATGTTGGAGGAGTCCAGAATCCAGGGGTCACAGTTTAAGAATAAGGAGTCATTTAGGATTGAGACGAAGAAAATCTTTTTCACCCAGAGAGTTGTGATTCTGTGGAATTCTCTGCACAGAAGGCAGTGGAGGCCAATTCACTGGATGTTTTCAAGAGAGAGTTAGATATAGCTCTTTGGGCTAAAGGAATCAAGGGATGTGGGTAAAAAGCAGGAACGGGGTACTAATTTTGGGCGGTAGACAAAAATGCAGCGGGTGAGGCAGCATCCATGGAGCAAAGGAAATAGGCAACGTTTCGGGCTGAAACCTTTCTTCAGACAGAAGAAGGGTTTCGGCCTGAAACGTTGCCTATTTCCTTCGCTCCATAGATGCTGCCTCACCCGCTGAGTTTCTCCAGCATTTTAATCTACCTTCGATTTTCCAGCATCTGCAGTTTCTTCTTAAACATACTAATTTTGGACGATCAGCCATGATCATATTGAATGGTGGTGCTGGCTCGAAGGGCTGAATGGCCTACTCCTGCACGTATTATTCTATGTTTCTATGTTTCCATGGTTTTATATATCTGTAAAGGGATGTAATGACAAGGAACTGCAGATTGCAGTCCATGTGACACCAATAAACTTCTTTGGTTTAAATGTTTTAAATCCAGGATCTATCAAACTCACACCAGGCTTCAGAGGCATATGGCAGGACAATTTCCTTGAAGGTTTTATTTGAAGACCAAGATCGTCATTATCCCGAAAAATCGGCTTTGATCACAGAAAATGTTGACTTCCAAATTAACCTTGCTCAAGAAATGACAGAGCCAAGGCGATATTTATTTTGTTTTAATCTTTGGAAAGCAGTATTTCACTTCTAGTGCAACATTAGTTTAGTTCAGTTTTACAGATACGGCGCGGAAACAGGCCCTTCAGCCCACCGAGTCTGCACAGACCAGCGATTCCCGCACATTAACACTACCCTACACACACCAGGGACCATTTACATTGATACCAAGCCAATGAACCTACAAACCTATACATACGCCTTTGGAGTGTGGGAGGAAACCGAAGATCTCGGAGAAAACCCACGCGGTCACGGAGAGAAGGTCCAAACTCCATATAGACGGCAACCGTAGTCAGGATCGAACCCGGGTCTCTGGCGCTGTAAAACAGCAACTCTACCGCTGCGCCACCGTGCCGCGTTTAAAGTTTAGCCTAGTTTTAGAGTTGCAGCATGGAAACAGGAAACAGTCTGAGGAAGGGTCTCGACCTGACACGTCACCCATTCCTTCTCTTCAGCGGGACTGCCTGTCCAGCTGAGTTACTCCAACGTTTTGTGTCGATCTATGGAAACAGGCTCTTCGGCCCACAGAGTCCATGCTGACCATTGTTCACCTGTTCACACTGTGTTATATTATCCAATTTTTCATAACTCCCTACACATGAGGAACAATTTCCAGAGGCCAATGAACCTATAAACCCAAATGTTCTTCCGCTGTTTAGTTTAGTTTAGCTTGGAGATACAGACCTAACGGCCCACCAAGTCCGTGCCGACCAGCGATCGCCCGCACTCTGGTTCAATCCTGCACACTAGGAACAATTTACAGAAGCCAATTAAGCTACAAGCCTGCGCGTCTTTGAAGTGTGGGAAGAAACTGGAGGACTTGGAGAAAACCCATGTGGTCACAGGGAGAACGTGCACACTTGGTAGTCAGGATGGAACACGGGTCTCTGGTGCAGTAAAGGGCCTGTCCCACTTTCATGACATAATTCACGACCTCTGCCGAGTTTGCCCTTGACTCACACTCGCAGCATGGTCGTCACGATGTCGTAGGAGGTCATAGGAGGTTGTAGGTAGGTCGTAGCAGGTCGTGATGCTATTCGTAGGTACTCGTGGCATCAAGTAGGTCGGGCCATTTTTCTAGCCTGATGAAAAATGTCCACGAGTAAAAAAAGGTGGTGAATTAGGTCGTGAAAGCGGGACAGGCCATTAAGGCAGCAACTCTATCACATTGCTGCCCCTGCCACTGCTTTGAAGACTTCGGAAGGAAATTGCATCCTGAGGATCTAAACTTGGCTTCTTTCGTGAGTTTCAGTGTTTGTTTTTAGGAGGTCTAGACTTTTTTATGTGGTGGGGGGGGGCAACTACTTTCTAGGTCCCTACCTGGTCAGAGAGGCAGCTTTTCTCGGGCTGCACCGTCGACCCGTCCTCGCGGCCTACCAGCGGGCCTGGAGCGGCGTTTTCCCGAGCACCTCGGCTTCGGCGGCGGCACAGCGCTGGAGCGCTACCGCGGAGCGGAGCGGGCGATGCCTTGCCTGGGTCGCCGCGCTGGAGCTCCGGTGAGCTGAAGACCGCCGATAAAAACATCGCGGAGCTGCGGGTCTGCGGGGCGGGCAGCTGCGGGCGGCGGCGCTGACTTCAACATCTGGAGCCTGGGATCTCTCGATGAGATCGCCAGTGGTGGAGCTCCAACCGTCGCAGCCTTGTCGGCTTCGGAAGCCGCGGTCTCCGGTAAGGAAGCGGCTGTTCCAGGTGTCCCAAGCCGCTGAGAGGACTCTCCCGACGCCGGAGCACCATCTCCCGGCGAGAACGGCCTGGAACATCGGGCCTCCGTAGAGGCAATTGTGGAGGCCTCAATTGGCCCGACTATGGGTGAACTGATGATGGGGACTGGACATTGTGCCTTCCCCCACATTGTGGGGGGATGTTTCTATGTTAAAGATCCTTATTGTTCCGTTTCCAAGATGGCTGCCGGAAGGGAGAGTGAACGCTGGTGCGATTAGCTGCCGCTGCTCTCTCTTTGAATTGTGTCTTTGAATTGTGTCTTTGAATTGTGTATTGTTGATGTCTTTACTATTTATTTTATTTTTTTTTGTCGTTATTTTTGTTTTGTTTCATTCCGTTTACATGTTTTGTATTCTGTTTACTAAATTTTGTAAGGTGTCCTTGAGAGTCTTGAAAGGCGCCCATAAATAAAATTTATTATTATTATTATTATTTCATTTTCGGCATTCGCCGATGGGATTTCAAGTTTTGCATTCCAAAAATACGCCATACTGCTTCTTCCAGCATCAATCTTCAGGCATCATCCTCGACCAATAACTGTGTGGATGGACTGAAAACCTGAGACTGGTCATTAGCTCCATCCATGCTGTTATTCATGAAGCTATACATTCCGTATCATGCCAAGAGAGGCTTCATTAGTCTGCCCACATACACAACGATCGATAAACACTACCGGAGTGTAATTGACAAGAATTCCCAGGTTGATAATAATATTGGGTGGAAGTGGTGCAGCATCAAAAAAGTTAGAAGAGTATCGTCATACTTTTATCAATGACTCAGTCTTTATAGTTGGTGTGAAAAATGAAAGTGGAATCAACAAACCACTCTGAAATGAAACACAGCGGGACAGCACGGTGGCGCAGCGGTAGAGTTGTCATCTCACAGCGCCAGAGACCTGGGTATGATCATGTGTACAGGTGCTGTCTGCACGGAGTTTGTACGTTCTCCCTGCGACTGCGTGGGTTTTCTCCGGGTGCTCTGGTTCGCTCCCACATTTCAAAGACGTGCGGGTTTGTAAGTTAATTGTCCCTAGAGTCTAAGATAGAAGGGGTTGGACAGGCTAGATGCAGGAAGATTGTTCCCGATGTTGGGGAAGTCCAGGACAAGGGGTCACAGCTTAAGGATAAGGGGGAAATCCTTTAAAACCGAGATGAGAAAAACTTTTTTCACACAGAGAGTGGTGAATCTCTGGAACTCTCTGCCACAGAGGGTAGTTGAGGCCAGTTCATTGGCTATATTTAAGAGGGAGTTAGATGTGGCCCTTGTGGCTAAGGGGATCAGAGGGTATGGAGAGAAGGCAGGTACGGGATACTGAGTTGGATGATCAGCCATGATCATATTGAATGGCGGTGCAGGCTCGAAGGGCCGAATGGCCTACTCCTGCACCTAATTTCTATGTTTCTAGGTGACCAAAGGGGCTGTTTCCACACTGTATCACCCTACGAAACTAAACTGCATCAGTTCCGTAGACAAGTCCAATGTCCTCATTGGGATAGAAGTGAATCAAACAGCAACCTAGCTCATGGAAGAACTGTCCAAAAGCCTGAAAACATAAGGCAAAAAGCAGCTTATGAGTCTGGTTGCACGCGCTTTCGAGCTTCTGTACCTTCTGCCGGACGGGAGTAGGGAAAATAAGGCATGACTGGGGTGGGACAAGTCTTTAAGTAGGTATGGCTGCTTTTCCGAGGCAGCGTGAAATGTAAATGGGATCAATGGTGGGACGTCTGTTCCCTGTGTAGGAAGGACCTGCAGATGCTGGTTTACACCGTAGATAGACACAGCGGGTCGGGCAGCATCTCTGGAGAGAAGGAATGGGTGACGTTTTGGGTTGGGACCCTTCTTCAGACTGAGAGTCAGGGGAGAGGGAGTCCAGAGATAACGGAAATGTGGAATAGTTCATTGTTGGCTGCCAATGAACTATTCTACATTATCGCGGGATACACGTGTCGTTTTCACACTCTACCCTTCCATATCTCTAGACTCCCTCACCCCTGACTCTCAGTCTGAAGAAGGGTCTCAACCTGAAACATCACCCATTCCTTCTCTCCAGAGGTGCTGCCTGACCCGCTGAGTTACTCCAGCATTTTGTGCCTATTGTCTGTGCTTTGTGATGGACTGGGCTGCATCTACAAGTCTGCACAGTCTTGCGGTCTTGGGCAGAGCGGTTGTCAAACCAAGCCGTGTTGCAATCGGACACTATGTTTTCTGTGGTGCATATGTACAAGGTACTCAGAGTCATAGAGTGATACAGCGTGGAAGCAGGCCCTTCGGCCCAACTTGCCCACACCGGCCAACATGTCCCATCTACTCGACCCCCACCTGCCTGCATTTGGCCCATATCCCGCTAAATATGTCCTACCCATGTAACTATCTTGTATACAGAGAGCAATGCTGAAGTACTATCTACCGCATTGATGACCCTCGGACTATCCTTGATCAGACTTTGCTGGCTTTATCTGGCACTGAACGTTATTACCTTATCATGTATCTACACACTGTTAATGGCTCGATTGTAACCATATGTTGTCTTTCTGCTGACGCTGAAAGCACGCAACAAAAGCTTTTCGCTGTACCTCGGTACACGTGACAATAAACTGAACTGGATACTTGTATAACGAATGTCGGAAGTGATTGCAGCCACCGTGTGAGTCCGTGTTGTGAGGGGTATGTTAGCTCTGACAGGAGCTGGCAAATGATGGCATTGAGGGGGGATCTTATAGATACTTACAAAATTCTTAAGGGGTTGGACAGGCTAGATGCAGGAAGATTATTCCCGATGTTGGGGAAGTCCAGAACAAGGGGTCACAGTTTAAGGATAAGAGGGAAGTCTTTTAGGACCGAGATGAGAAAATTACACAGTGAGTGGTGAATCTGTGGAATTCTCTGCCACAGAAGGTAGTTGAGGCCAGTTCATTGGCTCTATTTAAGAGGGAGTTAGATGTGGCCCTTGTGGCTAAAGGGATCAGGGGGCATGGAGAGAAGGCAGGTACAGGATACTGAGTTGGATGATCAGCCATGATCATATTGAATGGCAGTGCAGGCTCGAAGGGCCGAATGGCCTACTCCTGCACCTATTTTCTATGTTTCTTTGTTTCTATGAATGAATGGCGAAGAGCGGACACGATGGGCCGAATGGCCTAACTCTACTCTGATTACTTGGGAACTCAAGCCATCGGCATTCTGCGGATGTGTCCAGCTGTTAAACAGGGTGACTGGCTTTGACTTGAAAGTTATTGAAACGTGTGGACAACATAATGTTCACACACCGCTGGGCATTGCAATCAATAGACGCGCTTTAATCACCCTTCCACATCCCCACGGCCAATATTGTGACTGTTGGGTATATCCTCTAGTGTGTTTACACAGCCAAGTGGGATTACTAGGTCTAAACCTCACAGGCAGTTTGTTATCTGGTGTGTCATTAAGAAAGGCTTCCAGAAATGCTGTGGGTAAGTCGTCGAGTGATAATAATAATAATAATGGATGGGATTTATATAGCGCCTTTCTAATACTCAAGTATTAGAAATACTCAAGTAACACTCGAGTGATGTTTTGCTTATTTAGTTTAGTTTAGAGAGACACAGCGCGGAAACAGGCCCTTCGGCCCACCGAGTCCGCGCCGGCCAGCGATCGCCCCGTACACTAACACTATCCTACACACACTCGGGACAATTTGTAATTTTACCGAAGCCAATTAACCTACAAAACCCGCACGTCTTTGAGATGTGGGAGGAAACCGGAGCACCGGGAGAAAACCCACGCGGTCACGGGGAGAACGTACAAACTTTGTTCAGACGGCACCCGTAGTTGGGATCGAACCTGGGTCCCTGCCGCTGGGAGGTAGCAACTCTACCGCCCCACCACCCTGCCATTTATTTTGAGGATTCTGGTATCCTAGCAACCAGAGCTGATCATGCACATTTCTTCACTGTTTACCGCATGCAGTGCACACCTTCACTAGCACCATGAGTTCACAAGTCCACAAGTTCACAAGTTATAGGAGTAGAATGAGACCATTCGGCCCATCGAGTCCCCTCCGCCATTCTATCACGACTGATCTCTGCCTCCTAATCCCATTTTCCTGCCTTCCCCCCATAACCCTTAACACCTGTTCTAATCAAGAATTTGTCTTTCTCTGCCCTAAAAAATATCAACCGACTTGGCCTCCACAGCCCTCTGTGGCAATGAGTTCCACAGATTAGCTGCCCTCTGACTAAAGAAGTTCCTCCTCACCTCCTTTCTGAAAGAGCGCCCTTTAATTCTGAGGCTATGATCTCTGGTGCTAGACTCTCCCACCAGTGGAAACATCCTCTCCACATCCACTCTATCTATGCCTTTCATTATTCTGTAAGTTTCAATGAGTTCCCCCTCAACCTTCTATACTCTAGCGAGTAGAGGCCCAGTGCTGTCAAAACGCTCAACTTTAATTGCAGGTGCCAAGCGCTAACTTTTATAATAGCAGAAGCTAGTTTTTTTTTAATTGCAAAGGACTGTCAAGCATTGACCACCGGCTCCATTTACACTTCAAGCTCCCGTGGAAAAGCAGCTGCCATCATTAAAGGCTTGTCCCACCCGGTCATTTCTTATTCCCCCTGATCCTGTCCAGCAGAATGTACTGAGGCTTGAAAGCGCGCAATACTAGGCTCAACAATTATGGGCATCCACAGTGGCGCAGCGGTAGAGTTGCTGCCTTACAGCGCTTGCAGCGCCGGAGACCCGGGTTCGATCCCGACTATGGGTGCTGTCTCTGCGGAGCGTGTATGTTCTCCCCGTGACCGCGTGGGTTTTCTCCGACATGTTTGGTTTTCTCCCACACTCCAAAGACGTACAGGTTTGTCGGTTAATTGGCTTGGGTTTGTACACTTGGTATAAGTGTAAATTGTCCCTGGTGTTGGCTTGTGTTAATGTGCGGGGATCGCTGGTCGGTGCGGACACGATGGGCCGAAGGGCCTGTTTCTGCGTTGTATCTCTAAACTAAATTAAACTAAACTAAACAGTTCTTCCCCTCTGAATAGTCCTAGCAGAAGCCAGGTATTGTTTAAATCACCTCAATCCTATTGAGGACATTGGACTTGTCTAAGGAACTGATGTGCTACGATGCACTACAATGATGAGAACTATATTAAGCACTCTGTGTCTTCCCCTTTGCTCTAGCCATTGTATTTGAGTCTGAACTGATTCTATCCGTGGTTCAATCTGTGGCATGCATTGCAGCAGAAGGCTGTGGAGGCCGTTGATGAATATTTTTAAGGCAGAGATAGATAGATTCTTGATTAGTAAAGGTGTCAGGGGTGATGGGGAGAAGGCAGGAGAATGGAGTTGAAAGTGAATGATATCTCAGCCATGATAGAATGACGGAGAAGACTTGATGGGCTGAATGGCTTAATTCTGCTTGGACATGAACTATCAAGGTATGGTGTATCTGATTGTTTTGGATTTTTTTTCGGGTGCTGTCTGCTTGGAGTTTGCACGTTCTCCCTGGGATCTGGTGGGTTCTTTCTGGTGCTCCAGTTTCCTCCCATATCTCAAAGATGTAGGGGCCTGTTGGCTAGTTTTCCTCTGGTGTGTCGGGAGAGGATGGGAAAGTGGGACAGCATAGAACTAGTGTGAATGGGTAATCGGGGGACAGCATGGACAAAGTGGGCCGAAGGGCCTGTTTCCATGCTGTAGCTCAATCCAATCACTCCATGAAGCTCTGCGTTCTTACCACATCAATGAAATTACCCCCTCATTTAATTATCCCCAGAACTTGATGTAGAAATAAATTAATTTGTAAAAATTGGGCAGCATAGTGATGCAGGGGTAGAGTTGCTACCTTACAGTGCTTGCAGCGCCTGAGACCCGGGTTCAATCCCGACTACGGGTGCTGTCTGCACCGATTTTTATACGTTCTCCCCGTGACCTGCGTGGGTTTTCTCCGAGATCTTCGGTTACCTCCCCCACTCCAAAGACGAACTGGTCTGTAGGTAAATTGTCTTGGTAAATGTAAAAATTGTCCCTAGTGTGTGTAGGAGAGTGTTAATGTGCAGGGATCGCTGGTCGGCGCGGACTCGGTGGGCTGAAGGGCCTGTTTCCGCACTGTATTTCCAAACTAAATCTTGAAGAAGGGTCTCGACCCGAAACGCTACCCATTCCTTCTCTCCAGAGATGCTGCCTGTCCCGCTGAGTTACTCCAGCATTTTGTGTCTATCTTCGATTTAAACCAGCATCTGCAGTTCTTTCCTACACAAACTAAACACTAGTTTTATCTTGAACATTAATTCGTATAGTGGCAACATTTGAAGGGGATGTGCGGGGAAAGTTGTTACACAGAGGGTGGTGGGTGCCGGGAACCAGCTGCCAAGGGTGGTGGTTGAGGCAGGTGCGGTAGTGACATTGAAGAGACTTTTGGATAGACATTAGGATATGCAGGGAATGGAGGGATATGGATTATGGCAGGGAGGTAAGAGTTGGTCTTGGCATCATGTTCAGTGTTCAACACAGACATTGTGGGCTAAAGACCCTGTCCTCGTGCTGTACTGTTCAATGTGCTATGTTCTAATATTCACACAATTTGTTTAGTAAAACGCAAAGCGATCCGATCACTTATTGTTACGCAAACAATGCAGGAGCAGCGGTAGAGTTGCTGCCTCGCAGCACCAGAGACCCGGGTTCGATCTCGACTACGGATGTTGTCTGTACGGAGTTTGTGCGTTCTCCCCGTGGCCTGTGCGGGTTTTTCCCCGGGTGCTCCAGTTTCCTCCCACACTCCAAAGGCGGACAGGTTTGTAGCTTAATTGGCTGTGGTAAAAGCTTGTAAATTGTCCCTAGTGTGCGTCGGGTAGCGTACGGGCATCGCTGGTCGGCGGGGGCTCGGTAGCCCGAAGGGCCTGATTCTGCGCTGTGTCTCCGAACTAAACTAAAACTTTAAGCTTTCTGCTTTTTAATAAAACCAGAGGGGAAAAAAAATAAAATCCACCAGCCATTAAAGGGTTAATAAGCCTGTTTGGCGAATACTTTTGTTTTCCCGCACTAGACTGAAACCACTGTGGTTCCTTCCCTTTTATGGAGATTTGGCACGAGAGGGCAATCGAAAATATGCCGATATAAAATTCGACTGAAAAAAGCAAAACCAATAAAAGAAATGCCCAGATTGTACGGTTCAGTGAGATAACCAACAAACCAGGTGAATATAACACGATTTGTCAAGTTTGGAGGGTACGTTGAGAAAATATGCCAGAGTTTCGTGACCCCCTTTGCTGCAGAATGGCACAATCGACCAGAAGATGTTAAACTTGAAAATAGAATGTAGTTCACAAGTTATAGACAATGGACAATAGACAATAGATGCAGGAGTAGGCCATTCGGCCCTTACCGCCATTCAATGTGATCATGGCTGATCATCTCCAATCAGTACCCCGTACCTGCCTTCTACTCATATATAGGTGCATAAGTGATAGGAGCAGAATTAGGCCATTCGGTCCATCAAGTCTACTCCGCCATTCAATCATGCTTGATCTATCTCTTCCTCCTAACCCCATTCTCCTGCCTTCTCCCCATAATCCCTGACACCTGTACTAATCAAGAATCCTGATCCCTGACACCTGTACTAATCAAGAATCCTGATCCCTGACACCTGTACTAATCAAGGTCCATTAATTCTGAGGCTATGGCCTCTGGTCCTGGACTCTCCCACTAGTGGAAACACTCTGTCCGCATCCACTCTATCCAGGCCTTTCACTATTCGGTAAGCTTCAATGAGGTCGCCCCTCATCCTTCTAAACTCAAGTTTGTAGGGATACCAAAGCAGGATTTTTTATGTCTAATATGTTCTGACCCAAGGATGCTGTTGAAGTTTACTATTGAGGACTAAATTCTGTTGTGGTTTGCAGTGCTGGGATTCAAATCTGTTAATTCACTTAGAGTCACAGAGTCACAGAGTCAAATACAGCATGGAAATTGGCCATTCAGCCCAACCTGTCCTTGCCGACTAAGATGCCCCATCTACACTAGTCCCACCGCCGTGGATTGTCACCTTGTCATGGTGGAGAAGCTCGTGTGGTCCTGAGATCCTGAGAGCGATGCCGTCTGGAGCTATGCTCCTGGTAGGGCCACCCATGGCAGTAAGGTCGAGGGGGAGGTCCCTGACAAAGAGCAATCCAACCAAGACCTCAACGGTGGATACAGGCGGAGGACGATGGCTGACCTTAGTGGAGCGTCACAATGGCTGGGAAGGCGGATGAAGGCTGCAGCAGAAAAGGGTCTCCGGTCGTCTTGGACTCCATGCCACTGGAGTGCCTACCCAAGCTTATGTAAACATAGTACACTGTAAATAATATGATAAACGAGAGAAATTTTTTTTTTTAGTTTGAATATTATATATAAATATATATATACACACACATACTCAAAATTCAAACAATAACCGTGCAATAATAATAATAATAATAGTCTATTATAGTTCAGAGCTTATTTGAGGTTGTCGTGTTTAATAGCCTGATGGCTGTTGGGAAGAAGCTGTTCCTGAACCTGGAACCTTCTCCAGACTGAGAGTCAGGGGTGAGGGAAACGTGAGATACAGTGTAAATGGTGATGCAGAGGGATATATTTAAAGAGGTTTTCCCCACTGTAGGCCCATCTGTTATTGCAGTCATTAATAGCAGTCTGTCCTCAGGTGTTGTCCCTGAAAATTTCAAACATGCAGTAGTACAACCCCTGATTAAAAAACCTGCTCTTGACCCTGCAGTTCTTGGAAATTTCAGGCCTATCTCCAAACTGCCTTTTCTTTCAAAAATCCTGGAGAAGATCGTGCGCAGTCAATTAATGGCCTTTCTGGAAGAACATAATATTCTAGAAGTTTTCCAATCCGGTTTTAAAACCCTGCACAGCACCGAATCAGCCCCTTTAAGAGTTTTTAATGATATTTTTTTAGCTACTGACCTTGGCGACTGTGTTATCCTTGTGCTTTTAGATTTGACTGCTGCTTTTGACACAGTGGATCATGAAATATTGATCTCACGTTTGAAGCAGTGGGTGGGTATCAGGGGCATAGCACTGGAGTGGTTCAGGTCGTACCTGGCTGATCGAACTTTCTGTGTCAGCCTTGGGGACTCTGTATCCTCCTCTGCTCCTCTCTCGTGTGGGGTCCCACAGGGCTCAGTTCTTGGCCCTCTCCTCTTCTCTCTCTATTTGCTCCCACTTGGTTCCATACTTAGGAAGCACGGAATTTCATTCCACTTTTATGCAGACGACAGTCAGATTTATGTGCCTCTTAAAAAGAAGGATGAACACTCTGTCGGACTGTTACTTGAGTGTCTCAATGACATAAAGGCCTGGATGGCTCTGAACTTTTTACATTTTAATGATAAAAAGACAGAAGCAATGGTTTTTGGTGGCACCACTGGGGCTCCCCCTGTAGATCTGGGCTCAATGGCCCAGTATATCAAACCAAGCATCAAAAACCTGGGGGTTAAAGTGGACCCTGAGCTTAAATTTGACAGTCAGATCAAGGCTGTTGTTAAATCAAGCTTTTTCCATTTGAGGCACCTGGCCAAAATAAAGCCAATTCTGTCAAGGCAGCACTTTGAGACGGTAATCCACGCCTTTGTTACCACTCGGCTGGATTACTGCAATGCACTGTATGTGGGGGTTAGTGGGTCCTCCATCGCCCGTCTCCAGATGGTACAGAATGCAGCTGTACGTCTTTTAACTGGCACACATAAACATGAGCACATTTTGCACATTTTAGCCTCACTCCACTGGTTGCCTATTCAGTTTAGGATCCATTTTTAAATTCTTTTATTTGCTTTTAAATCCCTGAATGGTCTTGCCCCGCCCTACCTATCTGAGCTTCTACACCCTTATACACCCGCCCGCTCTCTCAGGTCAGATAATCAGCTGCTCCTGAGTGGGCCTAAAACTAAGCTGAAGCTCAGAGGGGACCGTGCCTTTGCTGTGTCGGCACCCAAATTATGGAACTATCTGCCTCTCCACATTAAACAGGCGTCTTCTCTGTCTGTTTTTAAATCACTTCTTAAAACCCATCTCTTCTCCGTGGCCTTTGATACCCAGTAAGATGTCGACTTTATTTACTTGATTTAATTTCTTATTTTGATTGCTTTTATTGCGTGGCTATTATTTTTACTCATGTTTTATGTCTTTTAATTTATTGTTGTATTTCATATGTAATTTTTGCGCCTCATGTGAGCTGTTATGTTGTCTGTTTATGATGTCTTGTTTATTCTTCTGTACAGCACTTTGGTCAACATTGGTTATTTTAAAGTGCTTAACAAATAAAGTTGGATTGGATTGGATACAGTGGCTTGCAAAAGTTTTCATACCCCTTGAACTTTTCCACATTTTGTCACGTTACAACCACAAACGTAAATGTATTTTATTGGGATTGTATGTGATAGACCAACACAAAGTGGTGCATAATTGTGAAGTGGAAGGAAAATGATACATGGTTTCCAAATTTTTTTACAAATAAAAAACTGAAAAGTGTGGCGTGCAAAAGTATTCAGCCCCCCTGAGTCAATACTTTGTAGAACCACCTTTCGCTGCAATTACAGCTGCAAGTCTTTTGGGGTATGTCTCTACCAGCTTTGCATATCTAGAGACTGAAATTTTTGCCCATTCTTCTTTGCAAAATAGCTCAAGCTCAGTCAGATTGGATGTAGAGCGTCTGTGAACAGCAATTTTCAAGTCTTGCCAGAAATTCTCAATTGGATTTAGGTCTGGACTTTGACTGGGCCATTCTAACACATGAATATGCTTTGATCTAAATCATTCCATTGTAGCTCTGGCTGCATGTTTAGGATCGTTGTCCTGCTAGAAGGTGAACCTCCGCCCCAGTCTCAAGTCTTTTGCAGACTCTAACAGGTTTTCTTCCAAGATTGCCCTGTATTTGGCTCCATCCATCTTCGCATCAACTCTGACCAGCTTCCCTGTCCCTGCTGAAGAAAAGCATCCCCACAGCATGATGCTGCCACCACCATGTTTCACAGTGGGGATGGTGTGTTCAGGGTGATGTGCAGTGTTAGTTTTCCGCCACACATAGCGTTTTGCATTTAGGCCAAAAACTTCAATTTTGGTCTCATCTGACCAGAGCACCTTCCTCCACATGTTTGCTATGTCCCCCACATGGCTTGTGGCAAACTGCAAACGGGACTTCTTATGGCTTTTTTTCAACAATAGCTTTCTTCTTGCCTCTCTTCCATCAAGGCCCGATTTGTGGAGTGCATGACTAATAGTTGTCCTGTGGACAGATTCTCCTACCTGAGCTGTGGATCTCTGCAGCTCCTCCAGAGTTACCATGGGCCTCTTGGCTGCTTCTCTGATCAATGCTCTCCTTGCCCGGCCTGTCAGTTTAGGTGGATGGCCATGTCTTGGTAGGTTTGCAGTTGTGCCATACTCTTTCCATTTTCGGATGATGGATTGAACAGTGCTCCGTGAGATGTTCAAAGCTTGGGATATTTTTTTATAACCTAACCCTGCTTTAAACTTCTCCACAACTTTATCCCTGACCTGTCTGGTGTGTTCCTTGGGCTTCATGATGCTGTTTGTTCACTCATGTTCTCTAACAAACCTCTGAGGCCTTCACAGAACAGCTGTATTTATACTGAGATTAGATTACACACAAGTGGACTCTATTTACTAATTAGGTGACTTCTGAAGGCAATTGGTTGCACTGGATTTTATTTAGGGGTATCAGAGTAAAGGGGGCTGAATACTTTTGCACGTAAAGGGGGCTGAATACTTTTTTATTTGTAAAAAAATTTGAAAACCATGTATCATTTTCCTTCCACTTCACAATTATGCGCCACTTTGTGTTGGTCTATCACATAAAATCCCAATAAAATACATTTACGTTTGTGGTTGTAACGTGACAAAATGTGGAAAAGTTCAAGGGGTATGAATACTTTTGCAAGCCACTGTAGAACAAGTGAATGAAAGAAATGCAAGAAAAGAAAGATGCTCAGGGAAACAGACCGTTGTCAGCTGTGGGTTCGGTGAGAACGAGTTTTACAGACAATGAAACCCAACAGGACGACAGCGAAACTAGCACGATGACTAGGGTGGGGGAGGGACGGAGAGAGAGGGGATGCAAGGGTTACTTGAAGTTAGAGAAATCAACATTCATACCGTCGGCATGGACTCGGCGGCTGAAGGGCCTGTTTCCACACTGTATCTCTGGACTAAACATGCCCAAAATGTCGGTGCCGAACATGATGCCAAGCCCAACGCATATCAGCCAGCACATAATCCATATTCCTCCATTTCACGCTTATCCATATTTGTATACAAAAGTCCCTTAAATCCCACTATGGTATCTGCCTCCACCACCAAACCGGCATTGTGTTCCAGGCCCCCACTGCCCTCTGTATTAAAAACCTGCTCCATATATCTCCTTTAAACTTTGCTCCTCTAGTATCTGATATTTCCATCCCGAGAAAAAAAGGGCTCTGACAGTCTATATCTCTCATACTTCTATCAAAACTCCCCATCAACCTCCGGCATTACTGGGAAAACAATCCAAGTCTGTCCAACCTCTCCTTTGTGGCTAGCACCCCCTAATCCAGGCATCGTTCCGGTAAGCCTCCTCTGCACCCTCTCCAAAGCTTCCACATCTTTCCTGTCATGGGGAACTGCATGCAATACTCCAAATGCCGCCGAGCCAAAGTCCTGCAATGCTGCAATATAACTTCCTGACTCCTCCGCCCAATTCCCCAACCAGAGAAGGCAAGCATATCATATGCCGCACCTGGAGTATTGTGTGCAGTTATGGTATCCAAATTTGAGGCAGGACATGCTTGCTATTGAGGGAGTGCAGCGTAGGTTTACCAGGTTAATTCCCGGGATGGCGGGACTGTCATACGATGAAAGAATGGAGCGACTGGGCTTGTATACACAGCAATTTAGAAGGATGAGATGGGATCTAATTGAAATATATAAGATTATTAAGGGATTGGACACACCAGAGGCAGGAAACATGATCCGGATGTTGGGGGAGTCCAGAACCAGGGGCCACAGCTTAAGAATAAGGGATAGGCCATTTAGAACGGAGATGAGGAAAAACTTTTTCACCCAGAGTGTTGTGAATCTGTGGAATTCTCTGCCTCAGATGGCAGTGGAGGCCGATTCTCTGGATGCTTTCAGGAGAGAGTTAGATAGAGCTCTTAAAGATAGCGGAGTCGAGGGATATGGGGAGAAGGCAGGAACGGGGTACTGAATGTGGATGATCAGCCATGATCACAGTGAATGGCGGCGCTGGCTCGAAGGGCCGAATGGCCTACTCCTGCTCCTATTGTCTATTGTCTATATTGCCTTCTTTACCACTCTACCTACTTGTGTGGCCACTTTCAGAGATCGCTGGACCAACAGCCCAATCAATGCTGTTAAGGGTCACGACGTTCATTGATATTTTCCCCGTACATTCGACCTCACAAAATGCACCGCCACACACACACGCCCGGATGGAACTCCATCTGCCATTTCTCCGCCCATTTCCGTCGCTGATCTATATCCCACTGTATACTTTGACAGCCTCCCTCACTATTCATAACAAAGACGTGAGATAAATGCATGAGGGGGAAATGCACATGGGCAGCTAGAGTAGCTAGTTTGACAAACAAAGCTGAAAAAGTATTATTTTAAAGAGTTGTGCGTGAAGTAATATCCTTGCAACAGTACGGGTGTTGGCAAAAAGCAAACACTGCTTCCAAAGAAGGCTTGAACAAATTTGACATTTATTTACATAGGGAGGCCAAGGAATGCAACAAACAACAGTGACTTTTAAAGAAAAATCCCCCATCTGTTCAGACGGAGAAGGGTAAAAGAGAACATTGTTGGTTGGCTGTATGAGGTTTAAAACGCAAGGTTCAACACGGATGGATTGCTTTCTTCATAAGTTCATAAGTGGTACGAGCAGAATTAGGCCATTCGACCCGTCAAGTCTACTCCGCCATTCATTACTGGCTGATCTATCTCTCCCTCCTAACCCCATTCTCCTGCCTTCTGTGGCATAACCCCTGACACCTGTACACCCGATCAAGAATCTATCTGCCTTAAAAATATCCACAGATGTGGCCTCTGCAGCCTTCTGTAGCAAAGAATTCCATAGATTCACCACCCTCTGACTAAAGAAATTTCTCCTCATCTCCTCCCTTCCTAAAAGAACGTCCTTTAATTCTGATATGTATCTGTGCACCGTGGATGGCTAGGTTGTCTTTCCGCAGTAGGCTGTTATTGTTCAGAGTTTGTTTGATGGTGAGTTTAATAGCCTGATGGCTGTGGGGAAGTGGCTGTTCCTGAACCTGGATGTTCCAGATTTCAGGCTCCTGTACCTTCTTCCCGATGGCAACGGAGAGATGAGTGTGTGGCCAGGATGAAAGCACACAAGACAATAATGTAAACTAAGCTAGCAGTTAATTGTTGATTGATAAATGGAATTAGGGTTGGTTCCGATACAATTAAATACAATCTCGGCTCCTATCACTTCTGATCTTATGACCTTATGGTTTTATGGAGCCGAGTCATGGACCACCTATAGCAGGCACCTGAGAGCCCTGGAACAATACCATCAAAGATCCTTACGAAAGATTCTGAGGGTCAGCTGGGAGGACAAACGCACCAACATCGTTTTGGATGAAGCCAACATGACCAGCATCAATTAAAGGCGGCACGCTGGCACAGCTGGTAGAGCCGCTGCATTAACTTGGCCTCCACAGCCTTCTGTGGCAAAGAATTCCACATATTCGCCACCCTCTGGCTAAAGAAATCCCTCCTCATCTCCTTCCTAAAGGAACGTCCTTTAATTCTGAGGCTGTGGCCTCTGGCCCTAGACTCTCCCACTGGTGGAAACATCCTCTCCGCATCCACTCTATCCAGGCCTTTCACACTTTGACATTGATGAGGGTTAAATTGCGTGAAACAGTGTTAACTGAGGGAGCAATGTCAAAAAACACAGCAGCAGGATCAGCTGCGATGTGTGTCTGAAAAGGTAATGGTTTGAAACCATCAGAATCAGAATCAATTTATTGGCCAAGTATGCACACAAACAAAGAATTTAACAGAGTCTGAAAAGGGTTTCGACCCGAAACGTTGCCTATTTCCTTCGCTCCACAGATGCTGCCTCACCTGCTGAGTTTCTCCAGCATTTTTGTCTACCAAGAATTAAACTTGATGCTTTGCTTGCACATGGGAAAAACACAATATGCAGCAGACAATAAACATAGAAACTAGGTGCAGGAGTAGGCCATTCGGCCCCTTTGAGCCAGCACTGCCATTCAATATGATCATGGATCATCATCCAGAATCAGTGTCCAGTTCCTGCTTTCTCCCCATATACATTGATTCCGTTAGCCCTAAGAGCTAAATCTAACTCTCTCTTGAAAACATCCAGTGAATTGGCCTCCACTGCCTTCTGTGGCAGAGAATTCCACAGATTCACAACTCTCGGGGTGAAAAACAACATTGTAATTTAAAAAAAAAGTAAAAATAAAGTCCAAGTGTAAAAAGGAGAGGCTTGGCCGTGTAGATATCTAAAATGGACTTGGAGAGTTCATGAGAGTTTGGCTTACGGCCCAGACTGTGTTGATGCAGTGTGGTTGTTAACTCAATGTGTGTTAACGTGCGGGGATCACTAGTCGGTGCGGGCCCGGTGGGCCGAAGGGCCTGTTTCCGCGCTGTATCTCTAAACTAAACTAAACTAAAAGTTGCTGGTTGTAATTGTGCTAAGTTACTCCAGCACTTTGTGTCTTTTTTTGTGTATAGGGCGACTCCAGCATGGTTTCATTTTCCACTAATTATTTCTTTGCCCATTCATTTACTCATTTGTCCCTGTCCCTGTTCACGAGGCTTGGTGTCGGAACTTGCATGACTTCAGGAACCTCTGTGGAATTCTTTGTCACAGAAGGACGTGGAGGCCAAGTCACTGGATATTTTAAAGGCAGGGGTAGATCGATTCCTGATTAGTACGGGTGTCAGAGATTATGGGGAGATGGCAGAATGGGGTTAGGAGAGAGAAACATAGAAACATAGAAACATAGAAATTAGGTGCAGGAGTAGGCCATTCGGCCCTTCGAGCCTGCACCGCCATTCAATATGATCATGGCTAATCATCCAACTCAGTATCCCGTACCTGCCTTCTCTCCATACCCTCTGATCCCCTTAGCCACAAGGGCCACATCTAACTCCCTCTTAAATATAGCCAATGAACTGGCCTCGACTACCCTCTGTGGCAGGGAGTTCCAGAGATTCACCACTCTCTGTGTGAAAAAAGTTATTCTCATCTCGGTTTTAAAGGATTTCCCCCTTATCCTTAAGCTGTGACCCCTTGTCCTGGACTTCCCCAACATCGGGAGCAATCTTCCTGCATCTAGCCTGTCCAACCTCTTAAGAATTTTGTAAGTTTCTATAAGATCCCCTCTCAATCTCCTAAATTCTAGAGAGTATAAACCAAGTCTATCCAGTCTTTCTTCATAAGACAGTCCTGACATCCAAGGAATCAGTCTGGTGAACCTTCTCTGCACTCCCTCTATGGCAATAATGTCCTTCCTCAGATTTGGAGACCAAAACTGTACGCAATACTCCAGGTGTGGTCTCACCAAGACCCTGTACAACTGCAGTAGAACCTCCCTGCTCCTATACTCAAATCCTTTTGCTATGAAAGCTAACATACCATTCGCTTTCTTCACTGCCTGCTGCACCTGCATGCCCACTTTCAATGACTGGTGTACCATGACACCCAGGTCTCGCTGCATCTCCCCTTTTCCTAGTCGGCCACCATTTAGATAATAGTCTGCTTTCCTGTTTTTGCCACCAAAATGGAGAACCTCACATTTATTGAGAGAGAGATAGATCAGCCATGATTGAATGGCAGAGTAGACTTGATGGGCCGAATGGCCAATCTCGGCTCCTATCACTTCTGATCTTATGACCTTATGGTTTTATGGAGCCGAGTCCTGGACCACCTATAGCAGGCACCTGAGAGCCCTGGAACAATACCATCAAAGATCCTTACGAAAGATTCTGAGGGTCAGCTGGGAGGACAAACGCACCAACATCGTTTTGGATGAAGCCAACATGACCAGCATCACCACCACAATAATGCAGCACCAACATTGATGGACTGGCCCATGTCATCCGCATGTCCAACGCACGTCTCCCTAAATAAATCCTGTAATCTCAATTGAAGGAAGGTCGGCGTGCCCCCGGCGGGCCAAAGAAACGCTTCAAGAACAACATCAAGAACAGTCTGAGGACATTCCACATCACATCAAGCAACTGGGAACACATTGCACTGGACAGGCGCTCCTGGAGGAAATCTGTGCAGGAAGGAGCTGCACGTCACGAAATGGAACTGCGTATGCCGTGTCGCAGAGACAGAGCGACAGCAAGGAGAAAGAGAGAGAAGGGGGCTCGACAACTACCAACCACCGCCAGTCTCCACTGCCCATGTTGCACCAAGGTGTGTGGATCGCAGATCGGCCTCTACAGACATCTGCGGACCCACAAATAGACGACCCTATGGAGAGGAGACGATGCTCCCTTGAAGTTGCTTGATGAATTTTATCAAGTGACAGGCATTATATAAATATTATTGCAAAGTGTCCATTCAGTCAGTCATACTTATACTTGTTGTTTAAAGTGCAGTTTAATTAGCCCATTCCTCCGCTCTTTCCGTACGGCATTCCGTTTCCTTCTGAAGAGTACGTCTAACTTCAAAGCTTTCTTTGAGCCTGTTTCTGCACTTACTGGCTATTCCAGGCTATTATGACTTATCGCTTTTGAAGTGTCTCTTATTTACTCCTTCTTCAGTCAGCGCAAACAGTTCCCCTTGGCAGGTGGGCGCAACGTGCTGGAGTATCTCAACGGGTGACGTTTCAGGTCGGGACCCTTCGTCGGACTGATTGTGGGGGGTGGGGGCGGGAAAGAAGCCTCCCCTCTCATATGTTCTAGGAGCAGAATTAGGCCATTCGGCCCATCATGTCTATTCCGCCATTCATTCATGGCTGATCTATCACTCCCTCCTAACCCCATTCTCCTGCCTTTCCCCATAACCCCTGACACCTGTACTAATCAAGAATCTATCTATCTCTGCCTTAAACATATCTACAGCCTCTACAGCCTTCTGTGACAATGAATTCCACAGATTCACCACCCTCATCTCCTTTATGAAGATATGTTCTAATCTGAGACTACGACCTCTGGTCCTAGACTCTCCCACTAGTGGAAACATCCTCCCCACATCCACTCTATCCAGGCCTTTCATTTTTTGGTAAGTTTCAATGAGGATCCCCTCATCCTTCTGAACTCCAGTGGGCACAGGTCCAGTGCCGTCAACGCTCATCATATGTTAATCCAAATACTCTCATGTATTTTCTCCTGCCTCCCCTTCACCCCATTCTTCCCCCCTCCCCTCTTGTCCAACCACCCCCCCCCCCCACACACACCCTCCCCTGACACCTGGCTGATCTTACCCTGGTTTCTCTCCTCCCGCTCCTCTTATAACCATATAACAATTACAGCACGGAAACAGACCCTTCTAGTCCGTGCCGAACACTCACTCTCATCTAGTCCCATCTACCTGCGCTCAGACCATAACCCTCCATTCCTTTCCCGTCCATATACCTATCCAATTTATTTTTAAATGATAAAAACGAACCTGCCTTCACCACTTCCACTGGAAGCTCATTCCACACAGCTACCACTCTCTGAGTAAAGAAGTTCCCCCTCATGCTGCCCCTAAACTTCTGTCCCTTAATTCTCAAATCATGTCCTCTTGTATTGTTTACAAAGGATACACAAAGAACAACTTTTTCACCCTGGAGTTTAGCGATTCACAACTCTTTATCCTTTAGGCCTCACGCCTACCCTTTCATCTCTGGCCCTTGTCCAATAATCTGCCTGTCATTTAACCCCCTCGGCCTGAATTCACCTATTACTGGCCCTGCTCAGCCCTGCTCTGTGGGAGGGTTCTGACCTGAAACGTTACCTATCCATCTTCTCCAGAGATGTTGCTTGACCTTTTGTGTTACTCCAGCACTTTGTGTCTATCTTTGGTATAAATCAGCATCTGCAGCTCCTTCTTATTACAGGTATATCGCATCAACGGGATAGGTTTAGGTTCATTATTGTCTCGTGTACTGAGTGAGCTACAGTGAAAAGCTTTGTTTTGCAAGCTGTCCAAACAAATAAGATAAACGACAGATATGCAATCAGAGATCAAACTCAAGTACGCCAGTAGGACAAAGTGGAAGATACAGAGTGCAGAATATAGTTCTCAGCATTGTAGCGCATCAGTCCCATGGACAAAGTCCAATGTCCACAATAGGGTAGAGGTTAATCGGACAGCTCCCGAGCTTATGGAAGGACTGTTCAGAATCCCAATAACAGGCTCGATGGCGCTGCCGTAGTTGCTGCCTTACAGACCCGGGTTCGATCATGTCTACGGGGCGCTGTCCGAACGGAGATTGTACGTTCTCCCCGTGACCTGCGTGTGTTTTCTCTCCCACACTCCAAAGACGTACAGGTTTGGAGGTTAATTGGCTGGATACGAGTGTAAATTGTCCCTAGTGTGTGTAAGATAGTGTTAATGTGCGGGGATCGCTGGTCGGCGTGGACTCGTTGGGCCGGAAGGGCCTGTTTCCGCGCTGTATCTCGAAACGAAACGTAGGAGGCCGTAGGAGCCCGTGGATATATCGTAGCGGCTCGTTATGCCAGCCGTAGGTACTCGGGGCATCAGGTAAGTCGGGACGTTTTTTCCAGCCTGATGAAAAATGCCCACGAGTAGAAAAATAGCCCCGAGTACCTACGGCCGGCATAATGAGCCGCTACGATATATCCACCGACTCCTACGGCCTCGTTACGAACATTCTGCGAGTTTGAATCAAGGGGAAAACTCGGGAGAATTTGTGAATAACTCGGGAAAGTGGGACAGGCACTTTACTCCAGCATTATGTGTCTACATATATTCGACCACCCTATCCACGTGTGACGCCACCTTCAAGGAACTATGTACCTGCACTCCTAGATCTCTCTGCTCTACCACACTCCCCAGAGGCCTACCATTCACTGGTGTAGAACCTGCCCATGTTAGACTTTCCATAATGCAATGTTTCACATTTCTCTGTGTTAAATTCCATCAACCATGACATTGGCTGCTTTTCCAAGGCAGCGCGCAGTGTAGATGGAGTCCGTGGTGGGGGGCATGCCCAGTGTTACGGACTGGGCTACATCTAAAATTGTCGGCAATTCCTCGCGGTCTTGTGATGCAACCCGCCAGCCTGCTTTCTATGCGACAGTATGCGATTGTGGCAATACACAATAGACAATAGGTGCAGGAGTAGGCCATTCAGCCCTTCGAGCCAGCACCGCCATTCAATGTGATCATGGCTGATCATCCACAATCAGTACCCCGTTCCTACCTTCTCCCCTTATCCCCTGACTCCGCTATCTTTATGAGCCCTATCTAGCTCTCTCTTGAAAGTATCCAGAGAACCGGCCTCCACCGCCATCTGAGGCAGAGAATTCCACAGACCCACAACTCTCTGTGTGAAAAAGTGTTTCCTCATCTCCGTTCTAAATGGCTTACCTCCTTAATCTTAAACAGTGGCCCCTGGTTCTGGACTTCCCACAACATCGGGAACATGTTTCCTGCCTCTAGTGTGTCCAAACCCTTAATAATCTTATATGTTTCAATAAGATCCCCTCTCATCTTTCTAAATTCCAGAGTATACAAGCCCAGCCGCCCCATTCTCTCAGCGTATGACAGTCCCGCCAGAAGGCATTCCGAAGAAACCTCGTGTTATGGAAAATTATGTTAAAAAAACAATTATGTCAGTGGGGAAAAGGGAGTTTGGGAACTGAGATTATGGAAAGCTGTGACCTTCTATGTAGTGCCAATAAAACCATTGCTTCAGGTTGTGGAGCGTGTGTACGCTTCGGTGATCTTGTTTCTCCGCTCCTTTAGCTTCAATGTATTTGCTCAAAAATTGCTGAGCCGTTAACTTTCCAGCCAGAAAATCACGGCATCTGGGACCTGAATGAACAAGACAGGGCTAGGAAACCCAAGATGGACCCAAATTGCTGGAGTAACTTAGCGGGTCAGGGCAGCATCTCTGGAGGAAAGGAATGGGTGACGTTTCGGGGCAAGACCTCTTCCTTCAGACCGAGAGTCAGGGGGAAAGGGAAATGAGAGATACAGATGGTGATATAGAGAGAGATGGAACAAATGAATGAAAGATATGCAAGAAAAGTGACGATTATAAAGGAAGCAGGCCGTTGTTTGCAGAGGGCTAGGTGAAAACGAGTGACAGACAACGAGACTCAACAAGATGACTTTAAAGCTACTGCAACAACTTGGGTGGGTGGGGGGGGGGGGGTGGGGGGGGGACGGAGAGAGTGGGGATGCAAGGGTTACTTAAATCTCTGGAACTCTCTGCCACAGAAGGTAGTTGAGGCCAGTTCATTGGCTATATTTAAGAGGGAGTTAGATGTGGCCCTTGTGGCTAAAGGGATCAGGGGGTATGGAGAGAAGGCAGGTACAGGATACTAAGTTGGATGATCAGCCATGATCATATTGAATGGCGGTGCAGGCTCGAAGGCCTACTCCTGCACCTATTTTTCTATGTTTCTATGTTACAATGGTTGCATTCATTAATATTCCAGTAACATACATTTCTTTGTCGTCTTTGGTCTTTGTATTATCTTCGCTAGGGTTGCCTCTATCTGTCTCTCGGCTGGGCAAACTCTTTCTTTGCTTAAAAAGACATTCCCCTATTTGTTCTGTAAATGGATGCCATAAAGTAACTCCCCTTATCATCACTTTTATTGCCCTCAGCCTGGTTTAGAAACATTCTCTGTTTACCTTTGCTCCAGCTAGCTATGCCCAGCTATCTAAACACCTCTTTAATCTGACTACTGTCTCTTCTAACTTGACATTTATGTTGCCTTTGCTGGATTAACCTTGGCCTGGAGAGAGTGGATGTGGAGAGGATGTTTCCACTGGTGGGAGAGTCTAGGGCCAGAGGTCACAGCCTCAGAATTAAAGCATGTTCCTTTATGAAGGAGATGAGGATGAATTTCTTTAGTCGGAGGGAGGTGAATCTTGTGGAATTCCTTGCCACAGAAGTCTGTGGAGGCCAAGTCAATGACATTTTTAAATCAGAGAGAGATAGATTCTTGATTAGTACGGGTGCGAGGGGTTATGGGGAGAAGGCATGAGAATGGGATTAGGAGGGAGTGGATTGAATGGCAGAGTAGACATGATGGGCTGAATGGCCTAATTCTGCTCCTTTCACTTATGAACTTATGAACGTAACCACTGCACAATAATAAAGCAAGGCCATGATGCAAAGTGTCGGAATAAACCAAAGATAGACACAAAGAGCTGGAGTAACAGGCAACAACTCTGGAGAGAAGGAATGGGTGACGTTTCGGGTTGAGACCCTGCTTCAGACTGGTTAGGGATAAGGGAAATGGGAGATACAGACGATGATGTAGAGAGATAAAGAACAATGAATGAACGATACGATGATAAAGGAAACAGGCCATTGTTAGCTGTTTGTTGGGTGAAAACGAGAAGCTGGTGCTGCCTGGCCTGCTGGATTTAGCTTGTGAATACCTTTTAGCTCATCAGAATACCTCGTGTTGAACTGTGCATGAAAACTATGCTCCGCAAAGAGTGGAATGACACATCAGCAGGGGAAAGGTTAACGTTGAATCTTGCCAGGGGATGAATTCCCATCAGACTCCAGTGGCGAGTGGGATGTCCCATGGTTGATGCCAGATTCCCTTTTGTTTTCCTTCATTCACAATGTGTCGAGAGGTCCAACTGCATTCCTCACATCGCCACTTGTTTGGTGGGAGGGAGGAATTTCGAAGAGTTAAAAATAGAAAGATTTGATGTTAGTCCAAGACTTCAGACAAATTGGGTTCTCATTACCAATAAATGTGGTGATGGTCGCGACCACATAAACTACATATTCAAAATGCAAACATAAAATACTCACTCCAAACACAACCCACATATTTGTGTGGGCTGAAGATAAGGGGGAGGGGAAAAATGAATAAGAGAGACCATTCATGCTTCTTTTTGAATTGAGGTTCTGTTCTGAAAGAACACTGTGAATAAATATGAACGCTAGAATAAATATGGTCATTAGTCACGTGGAAATATGGAACTGCAGATGCTGGTTTACAAAATAAAAATACACAAGGTGATGGAGTAACTCAACTGGTCAGGCAGCATCTCAGGGGCTGAGCCCTGGAGCTTTCCTCTTCTCCCCTCTCCCATCGGGCAAAGAGATATAGAAGTGTGAAAACACACGCCTTCAGATTCAGGGACAGTTTCTTCCCAGCTGTAATCAGGCAACTGAAATATCTTACCACAACTAGAGAGTAGTACTGAACTATTATCTACCTCATTGGTGACCCTTGGACTATCTTTGTTCGAACTTTACTGGCTTTACCTTGCACTAAGGGTTATTCCCTAATCATGTATCTATACACTGTGGACGGCTCGATTGTAATCATGCATTGATTTTCCGCTGACTGGTTAGCACGTATCAAACTTTTCACTGTATCTCGGTACACGTGACAATAAACTGAATTAAACAGAGAAGATGGATAGGTGACAGTTCGGGTCCTTCTTCTAAAGAAGGGTCTCATCTCCAAATGTGACCTAACTACATTCTCCAGAGATGGTGCCTGGCCCGCTGGAAACGAGCAGCAAGTGCGACTTGGGTGGGGGAGGGATAGAGAGAGAGAGAGAGAGAGGGAATGCCGGGGCTACCTGAAGTTAGAGAAATCAATTTTCATACCACGGGGCTGTAAGCTGCCCAAGCGAAATATGAGATGCTGTTCCTCCACTTTGTGTTTGGCCTCACTCTGACAATGGAGGAGGCCTAGGGCAGAAAGGTTTGTGTGGGTACACAAAAAAGCTGGAGAAACTCAGCGGGTGCAGCAGCATCTATGGGGCGAAGGAAATAGGCAACGTATCGGGCCGAAACCCTTCTTCAGACGGGTTTCGGCCCGAAACGTTGCCTATTTCCTTCGCTCCATAGATGCTGCTGCACCCGCTGAGTTTCTCCAGCTTTTTTGTGTACCTTCGATTTTCCAGCATCTGCAGTTCCTTCTTAAACAAAGGTTTGTGTGGGAATGGGAAGGGGGAATTAAAGTGTCCAGCATCCGGGATATCAGGTCGCTTCAGGCGAGCTGAATGAAGGTGTTCCACTAAACGACCGCCCAGTCTGCGTTTGGTCTCGCCGATGTATAAGAGTCCACATCTTGAACAGCGGATACAGGAGATGAGGTTGGAGGAGGTACCCTAGCTTTTCTATTTTTCCCAGGAAGATGATCAAGTTTGATTTCTCTTTTTCACCGCGTCAACTCCTCATGCTCCAGTTTTTGTCCTGCAGCTCACTGGCCATATCTGATACGTGGAGATTCACAGAGTCACACTGCACGGAAACAGGCTCTTTGTCCCACTGAGTCATAGAGTCAACTCTGTGTTATGGTGAAGACAACAGCCTTACATTACGGGAAATGGATAACAGGAAAATTGACCAACATGGTTAAGTTCATAAGTTCGTAAGTGATAGGAGCAGAATTAGGCCATTCGGCCCATCAGGTCTACTCTGCCATTCAATCATGGCTGATCTATCTCTCCCTCCTAACCTCATTCTCCTGTCTTCTCCCCATAACCCCTGACACCCATACTAATATAGAATCTATCTATCTCTGCTTTAAAAATATCATTGACTTGGCCTCCACAGCCTTCTGTGGCAAAGAATTCCACAGATACACCACCCTCTGACTAAAGAAATCCCTCCCCATCTCCTTCATAAAGGAACGTGCTTTAAATCTGAGGCTATGACCTCTGGTCCTAGACTCTCCCACCAGTGGAAACATCCTCTCCGCGTCTATGTCTTTCATTATTCAGTGAGTTTCAATGAGGTCCCCCTCAACCTTCTAAATTCCAGCGAGTACAGGCCCAGTTTTGTCAAACACTGATAATATGCTAACCTACTCATTCCTGGAATCATTTCTTGTAAACTTCTTCTGGGCCCACTCCAGAGCCAGCACATCCTTCCTCATACATGGGGCCCACATTTGCTCACAGTAATGATCCTCATGCCAGCGCACAACTAATTTGCCCTCTATCCTGTCTCTCCTTCTCCCCTTCCCCTCTTCTCCCATCTTCCCCCCCCCCCATTTCCCTTCCACCTATGCAGGAAAAATGTTGGGGGAGTCCAGAACCAGGGGTCACAGTTTAAGTATGAGGGGTCGGCCATTTTGGACTGAAATGAGGAAAAACCTTTTCACCCAGAGAGTTGCGAGTCTGTGGAATTCTCTGCCCCAGAAGGCAGTGGAGGCTAATTCACTGGATGTTTTCAAGAGGGAGTTAGATTTAGCTCTTAGGGCTAACGGAATCAAGGGATATGGGGAAAAAGCAGGAACGGGGTACTGATTTTAGATTATCAGCCATGATCAAATTGAATGGCGGTGCTGGCTCGAAGGGCCGAATGGCCTACTCCTGCACCTATTTTTCTATGTTTCAATGGTTTCATATTACAATCCTCTTCGCTCCTTATTTGGCACCCTTTGGCCTCCTTTCACCTCCAGCCTTTGTTTCTTATTCCACCCACCCACCAATCACTCCTCATCTCTCCGACTCCATCTCCTCTTGTTCTCTTCCACCTATATCACTCCCTCTGTCTTTACATTTCACTCATCCTCTCATCTTCTCTCCTTATCTGCCTCCTTTTCATCTCTGGTCTTTGTCCACCAACCTGCCACCCCTCAGCTTCCCCCCCCCCCCCACCCCCATCACCCATATATCCACCTATCACTTGCTAGGCTTTATTCAGGCACCACATCTATTCCACCTTTCCTCGGCTCGCTACAATCAGTCTGAAGCACTCCAACCACAGATGCTGCCTGACCCGTTGAGTTACTCCAGCACTTGGTGTTTTAGTCAACATTGCAGCATCTGCAGTTCCTTGTGTCTCCAAGATTTATTAATGCAGCACTTAAACACTAAAAATGTTCCGCTTAACACAATCTCTGGGTCTTATTTGGCTACTTGAGTGCCTCACTGTCCCATGCTGACCATTATTTTATTGTCAATCACACCTGATTGAAACCTTTCTATTGATTATATAGCCCAAGATTTCAATCACTCTCAGCAATAAAGTCCATTTGTGTCTGGAATACACAACGCAGTGTGATGTAAAAAAAACTCGTCTCGACTGAATTGCTTTGGTTGTAATGGGTTGGTTATCTTCCTTGTTGCTGGTGCAGTACAGTATCGCAGTACAGTGTTACTCATCTATCTCTGTGATAGTACAGTAAGGTATCCCAGTAGTTTAGTTTCCTTTAGAGATACATTGCGCCAACAGGCCCTTGGGCCCACCGAGTCCCCACCGACCAGTTAACACTATCCTACACACGCTAGGGACAATTTTAGATTTATCCCAAGCCAATTAACCTACAAACCTGTACGTCTCCCCAGATGCACCCAGAGAGTTGTGAATCTGTGAGATTCTCTGCCACGGAAGGCAGTGGAGGCCAATTCGCTGGTTGTTTTCAAGAGAGAGTTAGATTTAGCTCTTAGAGCTAACAGAATCGGGGGATATGGGGATAAAGCAAGAACGGGGTGCTGATTCTGGATGATCAGCCATGATCATATTGAATGGCGGTGCTGGCTCGAAGGGCTGAATGGCCTACTCCTGCACCTAATTTCTATGTTTCTATGTTTCCTCCCGCATTTGTAAGACGTGCAGGTTTGCCGGTTAATCGGCATCTGTAAATTGTCCCTAGGGTGTTGGATGGAACTAATGTACGGGTGATCACCGGTCGGCATGGACTCGGTTTAGATTAGTTTAGTTTAATTTAGAGATACAGCGTGGAAACAGGCCCTTCGGTCCATCGAGTCCGGACCTACCATCGCTGCCCGCACAATTACACTATCCCACACAGACTAGGGACAATTTTACATTTTACATTTACACCAAGCCAATTAACCTACAAACCTGTACGTCTTTGGTGTGTGCGAGGACGATAATCTCGGAGAAAACCCACGCAGGTCAGATGGAGAACGTAAAATCTCCATAGAGACAGCACCCGTAGTCAGGATCGAACCCGGGTCCCTGGCGCTGTAAGGCAGCACCTCTATCGCTGCGCCACCATGCCGCTTCACTACACCACACTACTGTACTGCAGTACCGTACCTAAACCGTACAGCATGTGTGTTGTTTATCTTTCTCTATGCTAGTACAGTAGGTCTCTCAGTACAGTATATGTGTTGTTTCTTAGTTTTTAGCTTAGTTCAGTTTATCGTCACGTGTACCGAGGTACAGTGAAAAGCTTTTGTCGCGCGCTAACCAGTCAGCAGAAAGACAGTACATGATTACAATCGAGCCTTAAGGAAGTAGCCCCAGAAATAGTGGATGCATTAGTGATAATTTTTCAAAACACTTTAGATTCTGGAGTAGTTCCTGAGGATTGGAGGGTAACTAATGTAACCCCACTTTTTAAAAAGGGAGGGAGAGAGAAAGCGGGGAATTACAGACCAGTTAGTCTGACATCGGTAGTTTGGAAATTGCTAGAATCAGTTAGTAAAGATGGGATAGCAGCACATTTGGAAAGTGGTGAAATCATTGGACAAAGTTAGCATGGATTTATGAAAGGTAAATCATGTCTGACGAATCTTATAGATTTTTTCGAGGATGTAACTAGTAGAGTGGATAAGGGAGAACCAGTGGATGTGTTATATATTGACTTTCAGAAGGCTTTCGTCAAAGTCCCACATAAGAGATTAGTATACAAACTTAAAGCACACGGTATTGGGGGTCCAGTATTGAGATAGAGAACTGGCTGGCAGACAGGAAGCAAAGAGTAGGATTAAACGGGTCCTTTTCACAATGGCAGGCAGTGACTAGTGGGGTACCGCAAGGATCAGTGCTGGGACCCCAGCTATTTTACGATATATATTAATGATTTGGACGAGGGAATTGAATGCAACATCTCCAAGTTTGCGGATGACACGAAGCTGGGGGACAGTGTTAGCTGTGAGGAGGATGCTCGGAGGCTGCAAGGTGACTTGGATAGGCTGGGTGAGTGGGCAAATGCATGGCAGATGCAGTATAATGTGGATAAATGTGAGGTTATCCACTTTGGTGGCAAAATCAGGAAAGTAGACTATTATCTGAATGGTGGCCGATTAGGAAAAAGGGAGCTGCAACGAGACCTGGGTGTCATGGTACACCAGTCATTAAAAGTAGGCATGCAGGTGCAGCAGGCAGTGAATAAGGCGAATGGTATGTTAGCATTCATAGCAAAAGGATTTGAGTATAGGAGCAGGGAGGTTCTACTGCAGTTGTACAGGGTCTTGGTGAGGCCACACCTGGAGTATTGCGTACAGTTTTGGTCTCATAATCTGAGGAAAGACATTCTTGCCATAGAGGGAGTACAGAGAAGGTTCACCAGACTGATTCCTGGGATGCCAGGACTTTCATATGAAGAAAGACTGGATAGACTCGGCTTGTACTCGCTAGAATTTAGAAGATTGAGGGGGGATCTTATAGAAACTTACAAAATTCTTAAGGGGTTGGACAGGCTAGATGCAGGAAGATTGTTCCCGATGTTGGGGAAGTCCAGAACAAGGGGTCACAGTTTAAGGATAAGGGGGAAATCTTTTAGGACTGAGATGAGGAAAACATTTTTCACACAGAGAGTGGTGAATCTGTGGAATTCTCTGCCACAGAAGGTAGTTGAGGCCAGTTCATTGGCTATATTTAAGAGGGAGTTAGATGTGGCCCTTGTGGCTAAAGGGATCAGGGGGTATGGAGAGAAGGCAGGTACAGGATACTGAGTTGGATGATCAGCCATGATCATATTGAATGGCGGTGCAGGCTCGAAGGGCCGAATGGCCTACTCCTGCACCTATTTTCTATGTTTCTATGAGCCTTTTACAGCGTATAGATACATGATAATGGAATAACGTTTAGTGCAAGGAAAAGCCAGCAAAGTCCAATCAAGGATAGTCCGGGAAACATCAATAGTTCATAGTTAGTAGTTCAGCACTGCTCTCTGGTTGCGATAGGATGATTCAGTTGCCTGATAACAGCTGGGAAGAAACTGTCGCTGAATTCGGTGGTGTGTGTTTTCACATTTCTATCTCTATTATCTATTATCTATCTCTAAGTTAGTACAGTACAATATCTCAGTACAGTATATGCGTTGTTTATCTGTCGCTATGATAGTACGGTAGACTCGATTTCGTCAAAACCTCTTCATAACGGACATCAGTTACGATGTTTACGATCGGCTCCACCCCTTCAACATCTGCAGTAAGATTTAGTTTAGTTTCATTTAGAGATACAGCATGGAAACAGGTATCATGTTTGGCATGAACACTGTGTGCCAAACAGCCTGTACCTGCGCGGCACTGTTCAATGTTCCTTGTATTGCTAATTGGCTAATTAAATATAGAACTTGCGGACCTCAGAGATTCATGAACGTGTATCTGAACCATACCTGGATTTGTGATGTCTGTTCATCATATTGCACAATTTCAACCAGATGAGATCCCTATAGGAAAATGTTTTTATCCTACTAAGCACTAAGCGAAGAGGTACTCCATCAGTCTGTCAAGAGCCAAGAGTGTTTTATTGTTACATGCCCCGAAATGGAATAATAGAATCCTTATTTACAGCGGCGCAACATATATGATGAGCGTTTGTCGGCACTGGGCCTGTATTCGCTGGAGTTTAGAAGAATGAGGGGAGGACCTCATTGAAACGTACAAAATAGTGAAAGTCTTGGATAGAGTGGATGTGGAGAGGATGTTTCCACTAGTGGGAGAGTCTAGGACTAGATGTCATAGCCTCAGAATTAAAAGACCTTCTTTTAGGAAGGAGATGAGGAAGAATTTCTTTAGTCAGAGGGTGGTGAATCTGTGGAATTCGCCACAGGATATATTTCAGGCAGAGATAGATGGATTCTTGATTAGTGCGGGTGTCAGAGGTTACGGGGAGAAGGTATGAGAATGGGGTTAGGAGGGAGAGATAGATCAGCCATGATTGAATGGTGTTGTAGACTTGATGGGCCGAATGGTCTAATTCTACTATCACTAATGATCCTATGATCTTCTGATATATATATATATATTGAACTTTTTACAAATAAATATATGTAAAACAAACAGACAAATAAATAGACAATAATAGTGCAAATAATAATGTCATTAGGTCTATACAGTTCGAAGCCTATTTGGAGGTTGTAGTGTTAAATAGCCTGATGGCTGTAGGGAAGAAGCTGTTCCTGATTTTGGACATTACAGCTTTCAGGCTCCTGTACCTTCTTCCCGATGGTGGTGTGGGTCTCTGAAGATGCCGGCTGCTTATTTGAAGCAGTAGCCCCTGTCGATCCCATTCGATGGTGGGGAAGTCAGAGCCTGTGATGGACTGGGCAGCGTTCACCACTTTTTGCGGTCTTCTTAGCTCCTGGGCTATAAAGTAACCAGTAAAGCAAATAAATGCGAATAAATGCAGCCTTCTGTCAGATCAAAGTGGAGCTTCTGGTTATTATCAGATGTCAAGACCAGCTGGGCTGTCATGATGGGGAGGAGCATACATTTAGACCATTATTTCTTTCGCTGGCGAAGGGCACGGGATGCTGGCATTTCTGCTTGATGAATTGCTAAGACAAATCACCTGGACTCGGTGGGCCGAAGGGCCTGTTTCCACGCTGCATCTCTAAAGGGCGGCACAGTGGTGCAGCGGTAGAGTTGCTGCCTCACAGCGCCAGGGACCTGGGTTTGATCCTGACTACGGGTGCAATCTGTACGGAGTTTGTACGCTCTCCCCGTGACCACGCGGGTTTTCTCCGGGTGCTCGTGTTTCAGCCCACCCTCCGATGACGTGCAGGTTTGTAGGTTGATTGGCCGCTGTAAATTGCCCCCAGTGTGTGTTGGAAGAGGATGAGAAAGTGGGATGACATAGAACTAGTGTACGGGTTAACGATGGTCGCCATGGACTCAGTGGGCCAAAGGGCCCGTTTCCACGCTGTATCTCTAAAATCTAAAACTAAGTTGCTGAATTATACTGATTTAATCTGAACTAATAGTGCGTGCTGCACTGTAAAATAAAAGCAGTGACTACATTAAAGGACACAAACTACTGGAGTAACTCAATGGGCCAGGCAGCATCTCTGGAGACCATGGATAGGTGACGTTTTGGGTCAGGACCCTTCTTCATACTTGGGGGAGGGGAGACTTCAGGAGAGGGCGTAATGAAAGCTGGAATAGTGGATAGGCAGGGCAAAGTGTGGACACCTGGTGAGGGGGGAGGTTTATTAGGCAGATGATTGTAACAAAGGCCAGAGATAAAAGCAGAAGGTGCGAGAGGTTTGAAGAGTTATGGATTGTGAAGCTGGAGGAAGGAAAGTAGCAGAGGTGGGGTTGGGGGGAGTGGATGGGAGAAAAAGGTGGGAGGCCAGGAGGGGCAGAGAGGAGGGAAAGGGGGTTGGGGGGAAGGGGGAGGGGCCGGGTAGGGGGTTTTAAATCGGGGAATTCAATGTTCATACCGTTGGCTCGTGAACTACCCATGAGAACATGAGGTGCTGTTCCTCTGTTTGCGTGTGGCCTCACTCTGGCAATGGAGGAGGCCCAGGACAGTATTATGCCAGTGACAGACACAAAAAGCTGGAGTAACTCAGCGGGTCAGGCAGCATCTCTGGAGAAAAGGAACAGGTGATGAGTCGGGTCGAGACCCTTCACCAGTCCGATGAAGGATCTCGACCGGAAACATCACCTAGTCAAGAGTCACGAGTGTTTTATTATCATGTCCCAGATTTTCTTTCTTCCCGAAAACCCTTTCTGGCTTAAGTCTTCCCTCCACCACCTCCAGTTTAAATTCCATTTGGAATATTTTGGAGGATCAAGAAACCAAGAAACAGTTCAGTGTGTGTACATATACACATACAAATACACATATATATATACACACACACACACATATATATACGCACACACACACACACACATATATATATATACACACACACACACACATATATACACACACACACACACACACATATAACCATATAACCATATAACAATTACAGCACGGAAACAGGCCATCTCGGCCCTACAAGTCCGTGCCGAACAACTTTTTTCCCTTAGTCCCACCACATACGTACACACAAAATATAATGTCAGACCTTATAGGGAGAAGGCAGGAGAATGGTGTTGGGAGGGAGAGATAGATCATTCATGATTGAATGGGGGAGTAGACTTGCTGGGTCGAATGGCCTAATTCTACTCCAATCACATGGCCTTATGTCAGAGTCAAGGGAGCAGTGAGGATGGAAGATTTCTTGATTAGTAAGGGTGTCAAGAGTTATGGTGAAATGCAGGGGAATGAGGGGTTGAGTTGTGAAAGGTAGATCAACCGTGATAGAATGGCGGAGTAGACTCGAAGGGCCGAATGGCCTAATTCTGCTCCTAGAACTTATGAACCTGTGAACGTATGACACCAGTGGATGCAACAAATCACCAGCGGGAGTACTGATAGTCTGCGGCATCAGGAAGCAGCAAAGACAGTACAATATAATGTCGCTGTGGAGAGAATGCAGATCAATACTCAGCTTTCAATGTGTCAGGCAATACAGCAACCCCCTTATTTTTAGTTTCATTGTCCCTGGACTGGATGAAAGAAAAAACAAGAATGCAGTCATTGGAAGCATTCTAAAGATAGTTTACACTTTAGAAATTAATCATATTCCTGATCGACATACAGGTCCGTCACCGATTTCCCGGCAACTGGTGGTCCGGCACATCCATTAATCCAGACACAATTGCGAGAACACATTTGACATCTCCCACCCCCCTTTCCAAGTCTCCCCGAAAATGTTGCACTAAGGGCCGGGTGAGGCGGCCGATCTCGACCTCATCAGGACTTCCGCGGCCGATCAGCGGGACAAATTTGCCCCCTGCAGCCGGGGCTCTGGAACTGCGGCCCGGCCGAAGCCAGCAGATCCGTTCCCATAGCCGACTTTGTGGGCTGGTATGTCGGCTCCTCGGAGGTCTAGGTGGACCGTTCTGGTACCGTTTCTTGGTTTCTTGGTTTCTTGGTCCTCCAAAATATTCCAAATTGGAATTTAAACTGGAGGTGGTGGCGGGAGGACTTAAGCCAGAAAGGGTTTTTGGGAAGAAAGAGCTACCTTAAATTTAGTTGCATCTGGTTGGGTAACTATGGTTGGGTGAAGATTACTCCATGCTTTAATTGTGCGGGGGAAGAACGAATTGCTGTACACATCTGTCTTGGTAGCTGGAATCTCAAATTGGATCGAATTTGTCTGCTCCTAATTGGTTTGGGTTTGGTGTAGGTTTTGTAATCTATGTCGAGCTGACCATTTAACATTTTGTAAAAACAGGTCAAGCGGTGAGCTTCACGTCTGTCTTGGAGAGGGTTCCACCCCAGAGAATTCAGAAGTTTGGTGACACTCGCTTCTCTCTCATAGGTGTTAGTAACAAATCAAGCTGCCTGTCTTTGGACACGTTCGATGGAAGAAATGTTTTTATTTGTGTATGGGTTCCATGCTGCAACTGCGTAGTCCAAATGAGGTCTAACGAGGGTGAAGTATAGCTTCTCCTTGACAGAAGTTGAACAATGATGAAAGTTGCGTCTCAGAAAGTTTAGGACACCTGTTGCTTTCACCGTTGCACGATGAGTCTGACCATTCCAACGCAGATCATTCTGCAATTTGATGCCAAGATACTTGGTTTGTTTGGATTCTTCAAGGGTGGCACCAAGTATATTGTAAGATGTTTCGCCTGGATTCCTCTTTCTGGTGACACGCATAGTTTCACATTTGGAAGGGTTGAACTGCATGCCCCATTGTTGTGACCACTCAACCATAGTATCGAGATCCTTTTGGAAAGCATCTTCATCATCAGCTGACTTAATTGGACGGTACAGCAAACAATCATCAGCGAATAGTCTGGTGGTAATTCCGACTTTTTCGTGGATGTCATTTATGTAAAGCAAAAACAGATGTGGGCCAAGTACTGTGCCCTGAGGTGTACTCCGTTGGACTCCTCTCGGAGGCTGTGACCTCTGTTTGTTCCGGATAAGCTAGAAAAGCTCTGGAGCTAACTAAGGATGCCGAGAGTTTGCTGTGTGTGCAAATTGATAGCTGCCGTTTCTGTCTTAAAACAGTGACCATAGTATAAAATATTTAAGAAAGAACTGCAGATGCTGGTGAGGCAGCATCGCTGAGTTTCTCCAGCATTTCTGTCTACCTTATAGTTTAAAATATAGTTGGTACATAGTAATGTGAAGTCAAATTTATTCGTCACATGCACCAACGAAGGTGCAGTGAAAAGAATTTGCCAGCAGCGATACACTTAAAAAAGAACACACAATACACAATAGAATGAAGGGCCTGTCCCACTTACGCGACCTTTACAGGCACCCGTGACAGGTCGGCGAAATATTCAACAAGTTGAAAATTCAGCGGCGACCAGAAAGACGCTACGACTCTTTGGAGAGGCTGTATGGTCGTGAGAGGTCTCCTATGGTCGTGAGAGGTCTCCTATGGTCGTGAGACGTCTCCTATGGTCGTGAGAGGTCTCCTATGGTCGTGAGACGTCTCCTATGGTCGTGAGACGTCTCCAAAGAGTTGTGGCGTCTTTCTGGTCGCCGCTGAATTTTCAACATGTTATCACGGGTGCTGGCAGTCGCCTGTAAAGGTCGCGTAAGTGGGGCAGGCCCTTAACACAAACATCCATCACAGCATTCTTCACTGTGGTGGAAGGCAACAAAGTTCAGTCAGTCCTCCTCCTTTGTTCATCTGTGGTCGGGGCCATGAACCCTCTGTAGTCGCCGCTACGGACGGCCGGATGTACAGGCCCTCTCATCGGGATGAACCACAATTCTGACGTCGGGACGGTCGGACACACTCCGCGGCTTGGAGCACCCGAATCTGCACCTTAGGGTGACACAGTACCGGTAGAGCTGCTGTCACACAGCGCCAGAGACCCGGGTTTGATCCTGATCTTTGGTTCTGTCAATGTGGAGTTTACACCTTCTAGTTCAGTTTTGTTTATTGTCACGTGTACCGAGGTACAGCGAAAAGCTTTTTGCTGCGTGCTAACCAGGCAGTGGAAAGATTATACATGATTACAATCGAGCCGTCCACAGGATGAAGGGAATATCGTATAGTGCAAGATATAGCCCAGTAGAGTTCGATTAAAGATAGTCCGAGGGTCTCCAATGAGGTAGATGGTAGGCCAGGATCTCCCAGTGACCACGTGGGTTTCCTCTGGGTGCTCTGGTTTCCTCCCACATCCCAAAGATGTGAGGATTTGTAGGTTAATTGGCCTTAGAATGTACTGGATGTGAAGTGGGATAACAGAGAATTAGTGTATATAGGTGAAAGATGTATGGACTCCGTGGGTAAATTGAGTTAGTGTGTGAATGGGTAATCGGTTTGGCATGGTCGCAGTGGGCCGAAGGGCCTCTTTCTATGCCATATCTTTATACCAGTTACAGCAGCGTTTAGCATATATTTTGCTTGGGCAGCTTACAGCCCAGTGGTATGAATATTGATTTCTCTAATTTCAAGTAACCCTGGCATTCCCTCTCTCTCTATCCCTTCCCCACAAACCAGCTTTTCGTTTTCACCCAACAAACAGCTAACAATGGCCTGTTTCCTTTACCTTAGTTACTTTTTTTGCATATCTTTCATTCATTGTTCTTTATCTCTCCACATCGAAGTCTATATCTCTCACTTCCCTATCCCGTGACTTTCAGTCTGAGGAAGGGTCTCGACCTGAAACGTCACCCATTCCTACTCTCCAGAGGTGCGGCCTGTCCCGCTGAGTTACTCCAGCATTTTGTGTCTTTCTTCAGTTTAATTTCACTGTCTCTGAGATATCTCTGGTTGGGCTGAGCCCATCCAACATGTTCTAGCCCTTATTTGCCCCGGAAAGACAAAGTGCTGGTGTAACTCAGTGGGCCAGGCAGCATCCCTGGAGAACATGTACAGGTGACATTTTGCGTCAGGACCCTTCCTCAGATCAGGCAACTGAACCATCCTACCAGCAACGAGTGAGCAGTCCTGAGCTGCAATCTACCTCATTGGAGACCCTCGGACTATCTTTAATTGGACTTTACTGGACTTTATCTTGCACTAAACATTATTCCCTTCATCTTGTATTCGTACAATGTCAATGGCTCGATTGTAATCACATATTGTCTTTCTGCTGAATGGTTAGCACAAAACCAAAGCTTTTTGGTCCGTTTCTATCAATCAATCATTGAAAGCATCATCACCTCCTCAATCACAGTCTGGTACGGTAACACCGATAGTCACTCACTACACGGAATACAACGCATTGTCTCCAAGGCCTCCAGGATCATCAACTCCCCCCTCCCCTCAATCCATTCCAGTTATCTCCAACGTACCTCAAAACGGGCAAAAAAGATCATCTCGGACCACTCCCATCCAGCAAATCACCTTTTTCAGTCTCTCCCTTCGGGGAGGCGCCTCAGGTCACTTGCTACTAAAACCACCCGCTTTAAAAACAGTTTCTTCCCCTCAGCAATAAGAACTCTCAATTCCGTCCAATAATCAGACAATAATATGACTTTTGATGTATACAGTGTCTTGTCTATGGTCTTTGTTTGTTCTTTTGCACTATGTATTGTTGGTGAGATTTGTGATTTGTGATGTGGTATGGATGCACTTTATTACGGTGATCTGTGTTATTAGTGGTATGTAACAAAAGCAGTGTACCATCATGTACCGAACCCAAATACCACCAACCCTGGTTGCGTGGCAATTAAAGATTCTATTCTATTCTATTCTATTCTTCACTGTACCTTAAACTCGACTTTCCTTAGTAATCTGCAGTTTCTTGTTTCTACTTTATAAGTTCATAAATTCAAAAGTTGCAGGAGCAGGATTAGGCCATTCGGCCCATCAAGTCTACCCCGCCATTCAATCATGGCTGATTTATCTTTCCCTCCTAACCTCATTCTCCCTGCCTTCTCCCCATAACCCCTGACACCCATATCAATCAAGAACCTATCAATCTTCACCTGAAAAATATCCATTGAGTTGGCCTCCACAGCCTTCTGTGGTAATTTTGCTTAGTTTTTCATCTTTCTTAGAATTTTGAGAGCACAGGGTCATTAGTTGAGAAAACAAATCATTCAAACTATTTTGGCTAATATTCTATTGGTCGGCATCTGCCTCAGGGGCTGAGCCCAGTATGTGGGATCGAGAGATATGTTTTCCCAAAGGAACAAAGGAAGGTGTAAGATAACATTGTGATTATCGAACATGACTGAATTAGCATTGGGTCTAGATCTCCACTTAATGTGATTGGTAGCAGGATTGTTACACACAATTGACCAGTGATTAACAGTCGATGGTTCAGATCAAAGATCCTATAGCGAGCAAGATAGATCACTCGACGAGAAAGATGTAGTACGGTCATGGGCAGATTCATAGGTAATTTTCGGCCCCATTTCCGTAACCGGCTTCCGTCTCCGCACCAAAGATCCCATAGCGGAGCAAAGATAACTTGTGCGGAGACGGTAGACGGAAGCCGGTTACGGAAACATCCTCGTAAAAATAAAAGTTCTTTGGTAAAAATCTTCTCCTCATTTTCAGAATTATAATTTATTAACACAAACTGTTCCCCCACAACGTTGATTACACTGCGAGTCGGGTCAGGTCGGGTTACTGAAATGGATGAAAAAAAGGCCCACGTTCCGCTCCGTTGCGTACTACACGTCAGCCCATTGCATTTAGAAGGAGTGGTCTAACTTGCTCCGCTATAGGATCTTTGGTTCAGATGAACACATTTTGGATTGCTTTAGTTTAGTTTAATTTTGTTAGAGATACAGTGCGGAAACAGGCCCTTCGGCCCACCGAGTCCACGCCGACCAGCGATCCCCGCACATTAACACTATCCTGTGCAGACAGCACCCAGTGCTCAGGATCGAACTCGGGTCCCTGGCGCTGCAAGGCAGCAAATCTACCGCTGTGCCACCATGCCGTCTAAGTCATTCCAAATATTTTGGCTAATATTCCTTTAGTTGATGCATCCCTCAAATACTAGAAGGCCTGTATAGAGTGGATTTGGAGAGGATGTTTCCACTCGTGGGAGAGTCTAGGACCAGAATTAAAGGACGTTCCTTTAGGAAGGAGATGAGGAGGAATTTCTTCAGTCAGAGGGTGGTGAATCTGTGGAATTCATTGCCGCTGAAGGCTGTGGAGGCCGCCAATGGATATTTTTATGGTGGAGATTGATCGATTCTGATTCGTACGGGATTCAGGGATTATGGGGATAAGGCAGGAGAATGGGGTTCGGAGGGAGAGATAGATCAGCCATGATTGAATGGCGGTGTAGACTGTATGGGCCGAATGCCTAATTCTGCGACTATCACTTATGAACATCATCTCAGAGCTGACCCTGGTATTTGGGATCGAGAGGTTTGCTTTCCCAAAGCCACAGAGGCGGTTCGGAAGATACAAGATAACATTGTGCTTATCGAACATGACTGAATTAGCATTGGGCTAGAGATTAATGTGATTAGCACCAGGATTGTTGCACGCAATCGAGCGGAGATTCTCCGGAGATGCTGCCCGGACCTCCGAGTCATTCCAGCTATTTGCGTCCGCCTTCGAGGGAAACATTTCCTTTTGCAAATACTTCTTTCCTGCACCAAAATAACCCCTGGTATTACCGGCGTGTTGTGTGTTTACTGGACGGAGATTTGGGATAATGGTGATGCTGGGGATTTAGAAGACAGCTTTAGTGCTTATGCATTATTAATTGGTGCTGAAGTCTGTGCAATTTTGCACGATGAACCTCGACCAGGTTAACAACGTGCCTGAGATTTCCTGAATTTAATTTCACTTGTGTTGACAGGGGCATGTTTTGATTTAGATTGGTTTAATATCATACGTTCCTGTTCTACGTGTCAGTTCCCAGTACTGAGTCTGTTGTCTCCGTGATCTGAAACATTATCCTGTGCTTTTATTGAGTGGCGTATAGCATCCTATTGAGCACATTCCGCTTTCTTAACGTATTTAGTAGGGTGGCCAGCGGTAGAGAGTTGGTGCTTTACAGCGCTTGCAGCGCCGGCCACCCGAGTTCGATCCCGACTACGGATGTTGTCTGTGCGTAGTTTGTATGTTCTCCCCGTGACCGCGTGGGCTTTCTCCAGAATCTTCGGTTTCCTCCCACACTCCAAAGATATACAGGTATGTATGTAGGTTAATTGGCTTGGTATATGTGTAAATTGTCCCTAGTGTGTGTAGTGTTAAGGTAGACAAAAGTGCTGGAGAAACTCAGCGGGTTCAGCAGCATCTATGGAGCAAAGGAAATAGACAACGTTTTGGGCCGAAACCCTTCTTCAGAGTGTTAATGTGCGGACTCTGTGGGCCGAAGGGCCTGTTTCCACACTATATCTCTAAACTAAACCACAGATGCTGGTTTAAATCAAAGATAGACCTCAAAAAGCTGGAGTAACTCAGCGGGACGGGCAGCATCTCTGGATAGAAGGAATGAGCGACGTTTCGGGTCGAGACTCTGAGGAAGGGTCTCAACCCGAAACATCACCCGTTCATTCACTCCAGAGATGCTGCCTGTCCCGCTGAGTAACTCCAGCTTTATGCGTCTGACTTCGTGCATTGAATTAGGCTACATTTACTCTCACGGCAGACGATAAATAAAATCAAACCACACCTGACATGTTTCTGACTGACTAAGCTGCTCAATTAAATTTATTCATGCAGTAGAATTATGTATAAATGTCAGAAAACTCCGCCAAATGTTGACGGGTCTGTGTTGCAGAAATGGATGCCGATTCCAAAAAGGTTAATCGGAACATGCAGAATTGATCATTCTTTATATATTCATTTTCTGAATCATTTATGCCTCGTTGCACTCCCCCACACAAACCACGCTACTAAGAGAATGCTCCTTGTTTCTTTAGTTTAATTTAGTTTAGTTTAGTTTAGTTTAGAGGTACAGGTAAAGGTATCTGGAAGCAGGCCCTTCGTCCCACTGAGTCCGCGCCGACCAGCGATCCCCGCACATTAACACTAGCCTACACACACACACTAGGGACAATTTCACATTCATGCCAAGCCAATTAACCAACAAGCTTGTACGTCTTTGGAGTGTGGGAGATAACCGAAGAACTCGGAGAAAACCCACGCAGGTGATGGGGAGAACGTTCAAACTCCGTACAGACAAGCACCCGTGGTCAGGATCGAACCCGGGTCCCCGGCTCTGTTATGCCCCTGTCCCACTTAGGAAACCTGAACGGAAACCTCTGGAGACTTTGCGCCCCACCCAAGGTTTCCGTGCGGTTCCCGGAGGTTGCAGGTGGTTGCCGGAGGTTGCAGGTAGTGGAAGCAGGTAGGGAGACTGACAAAAACCTCCGGGAACCGCACGGAAACCTTGGGTAGGGGCGCAAAGTCTCCAGAGGTTTCCGTTCAGGTTTCCTAAGTGGGACAGGGGCATAAGGCAGCAACTCTTCCACTGCGCCACTGTGCTGTCCTATTCTTCTGGTTTTCACAGGAGATCGTCAATGGGAACGGCACGGTGGCGCAGCGGTAGAGTTGCTGCCTTACAGCGCTAGAGACTCGGGTTCCATCCTGACTACAGTTGCTGTCTGTGTGGAGTCTGTACGTTCTACTTCCGACTGCGTAGATTTTCTCCGGGTGCTCCGGTTCCCTACCATATTCGAAAGATGTGCGGGATTGTAGGTGAATTGGCTTCTGTAAATTGTTCCCAGTGTGTACGATGGAACTAGTGTATTGGTGATCACTGGTCAGCACGCACTCAGTGGTGAAGGGCTTGTTTCAACCCTGTTTCTCTAATCTAAACTAAAGCTTGTTGTGGACATTTCGCAGTAATTCCATCCTCTCTACTAATTTTGTTAGGGTCATTCCTGCCCATGCCATGATTTTCTGCCTATCATTATCATCCCATCAGTGTAGAAATGATTAAACTCTATTTCTTATCATAACACATTCGAAAGATGTGCACATTTGAAGGTTAATTGGCTTGGTATAAATGTAAAATTGTCCCTGGTGTGTGTATGATAGTGTTAATGTTCGGAGGTCGCTTGTCGGTGCAGACTCGGTGGGCCTGTTACTGCGCTGTATATCTAAAACTAAAAGCTAAATATCTTTAAAAAACGAAAGTCTTGATGTCTGTGCAAATAGAATAACCCTGAAGGTGCTGAAGTGAAATAGCTCTTTTACACTACTTTCTGGGCTGTTCAACTCAAAATGTTTCAAGAAGATAGACACAAAGTGCTGGAGAATCTCAGCAGGTCAGGCAGCATCTCTGGAGAAAAAGGATGGCTGATGTTTGGGGTCGGGACTCTTCAAAATTCTTTCATATTTTGCCCAATTAATTGCTGCAGCAAGAGTCGAGGGCAATTGAGACCTTGATCTGCCATCAAGCAAGCAATCAATCACCTCAATGCAGGCATTTTAATTTAGTTTAGTTTAGTTTAGAGATACAGCACGGAACTAGGCCCGTCGGTCCACCGAGTCTGCGCCGACCAGCGATCCCCGCACATTAACACTATCCTACACATACTCGGGACAATTTACATGGTCAATTAACCTACAAGTCAATACGTCTTTGGAGTGTGGGAGGAAACCGGAGATCCCAAAGAACATTCCGTACAGACAGCACCCGTAGTCGGGATCGAACCCGGGTTTCAGGCGCTGTCAGGCAGTAGCTCTACTGCTGCGCTAACCATGATTGAGGAAGAACGAGAGGAAAAGGTGATGTTTAATGGGTGAATTGTAGTTCAAGCAGGAACAGAAAGGACAATAAAGTGCGGGAAGGAAAAGTAGACAAAGTAACTGGAGGAGTACGAAAAGAAGAATACATTGTTTCGAAGGTATAAGAATGAATGAATTAAAAAGTTGAATGAATAAGTTTATTGGCCAAGTATTCACATACAAGCAATTTGCCTCGGTGCTCTACAGTATGCACTACAGTAGAGAATAACATTCAACATTTTAAATAGCTCCTTATTAAATAGTTTTGGAAGTTCTGGGGTCTTTCCTGTGAGCATTTTGATTGCTGAGCTTCTATCAGGCCCTCGAAAAGAATTGGAACCATTGACTGCACTTGTGATCATTAATTGGGGCGGCAAGGGGGCGCAGCGGTAGAGTTGCTGCCTCACAGTGCCAGTGACCCGGGTATGATCCTGACCTCAACAAATTACTTCAGGTAGGGACCAGTCAAACCGAAGCAACGGCCAAGAAAACGCACCAATGCCTTGACTTCCTTAGAAGGCTTAGGAAGATCGGCATGTCCCCAACAACTCTCACCAACTTCTACAGATGCGACGCTGAAACATAGACATAGAAACATAGAAAATAAGTGCAGGAGTAGGCCGTTCGGCCCTTCGAATCTGCCATTCAATATGATCATGGCTGATCATCCAACTCAGTATCCTGTACCTGCCTTCTCTCCATACCCCCTGATCCCTTTAGCCACAAGGGCTACATCTAACTCCCTCTTAAATATAGCCAATGAACTGGCCTCAACTACCTTCTGTGGCAGAGAGTTCCACAGATTCACCACTCTCTGTGTGAAAAATGTTTTTCTCATCTCGGTCATAAAAGATTTCCCCCTTATCCTTAAACTGTGACCCCTTGTTCTGGACCTCCCCAACATCGGGAACAATCTTCCTGCATCTAGCCTGTCCAAAGAAAGCATTTAATCGGGATGCATCCCAGCACGGTTTGGGAACAGCTCCATCCAAGGCCGCAAGAATTTGCTGAGAATTGTGGACACAGCCCAGGCCTTCACACAAAACCAACCTCCCTTCTGTCGACTCCATCTACACCTCACGCTGCCTCGGCATAATCAAGGACGAGTCTCACCCTGGCCACTCCCTCTTCTCCCCTCTCCCACAGGGCAAGAGTTACAGAAGTGTGAAAACGCCCACCGCCAGATTCAGGGACAGTTTCTTCCCAGCTGTTATCAGGCAACTGAACCATCTTAACAACTAGAAAGCGACCCTGAGCTCCTATCTACCTCGTTGGAGCACTTGGACTATCCTTGATCGGACTTTACTGGAATCTATCTTGCACTAAACGTTATCCACATTACTCCCTTTATCATGTATCAGTACACTGTGGATGGCCCAATTGTAATCACGTATTGTCTTTCCGCTGACTGGTTAGCACGCAACAAAAGCTTTTCACTGTACCTCGGTACACGTGACAGTAAACTAAACTCAAACGAAACTGAAATGAAATCACCCAGTTCCAATTCTCGAATTAATAATAATAATAATAATAATAATAATAAACTTTATTTATAAAGCGCTTTAAACAACCGCAGTTGCCACAAAGTGCTGTACATGAGAACTCATGGACAAAAAGTTATTACAAACCATTAAAAACCGTAAAACGAAGGACTAAAAACAGTAAAAATTAAAAGACATTAAAAGCACTAAGAACAGGAGCAATGTTTCAGCCAGTGTCGAAAGCCAGAGAATAAAAATGAGTTTTTAGGGAGGATTTGAAGGTGGACAGTGAGGGGGCCTGTCTGATGTGCAACAGCAAGGTGTTCCAAAGTGCCGGAGCAGCAACAGAAAAGGCTCTATCCCCTCTGAGCTTCCGCTTAGACCTTGGTACCTCAAGGAGCAGCTGATCAGCTGACCTGAGGCAGGAGCATATAGGTGGAGCAGCTCAGAGAGGTAAGGCGGGGCGAGCCCATTCAACGATTTGAAAACAAATAAAATAATTTTAAAATGAACTCGAAAGTGCACTGGGAGCCAGTGAAGGGAGGCCAAAATTGGCGTAATGTGCTCCCTCTTTCGAGTTCCGGTCAAAAGGCGAGCGGCAGCATTTTGAACCAGCTGGAGACGAGCCAATGAAGCTCGTGCGACTCCAGAGTAGAGTGCGTTACAGTAATCCAGCCTAGATGTAATAAAGGCATGGATTACTGTTTCAAAATGCTGCCGCTCGAGGATGGGCTTCACCTTTGCCAGCTTCCTTAGGTGAAAGAAGCTGGACTTAACCACCGCGCCTATTTGTTTATCTAGTTTAAAATCACCGTCCATCCTAAAACCCAGGTTTAAAACTGTTGGCTTTACGGACAATGCCAGTGGACCCAAGTCAACAAAGGAAGGTTCACGGCAGCCATTGGTCATTAGTCATTAGATAATCAGTCTGAAGAAGGGTTTCGGCTCGAAACGTTGCCTATTTCCTTCGCTCCATAGATGCTGCTGCACCCGCTGAGTTTCTCCAACATTTTTGTGTACCTTCGATTTTCCAGCATCTGCAGTTCCTTCTTAAACAAACCAATTCTCGAATTAATCATTTCATTGCATGTGGGCAGTGGTTAAAATGCCCTGTATCTATACGCAGAACAGCCTACAGATAGTTATCAATGGCATACCTTACATCCCTGCAAATAAAAACATTATATTATCAATTAATCCAGATAAATCCAAAGGCTATGAGATATGAGAACCTCTGACATCACTGCAATAACTTCGTTAGCTGCCATATTTTTCTAGGTATAATAATTTGACAGAAGATAATTTCTGGCGTGTATGACTGCTGTTGGGGTGAATATTGTTATCAATTCTTGGTATTTTGTTGTTGAATTTTAACCTCGCATCTTAGTGGAGGTCACACATTTCCATATAGATTGTTTGGAAGTGCTCCTGCCTTATAAGTTAACTATAAAATTGTGCACTTCTAGTTTGATAATAAGTTGTCGGGGCGGTGTTGTTCTCACAGGGGCTATATTTTTCTCTGCAAATTTTAATTAAAAAGACCCATGTATTTATCATATGGCACCTCACCAGCAATGGTTGCAGAGGAAATTGACTTAGAATGAATTGCCTTGAAGTGAAGAGGCCACGATTTTGCAAATGAGCTCCAGGCTATGATTGGTATCGAATGTGTATTTTCTGTAATGGCTGTGACTCAGTTGTGTGTTCCAGCCTTAAGGGTAGTAGTATCAAAGTGGCATCAGAGATGCTGCCTCACCCGCTGAGTTACTCCAGCATTTTGTGTCTATCTGCGGTGGAAACCAGCGTCTGCAGTTCTTTCCTGCAGTAGAGAGCGGATGTGAAAGTGGGATCACATAGAACTAGGGGTGATCGATGGTCAGCGAGGACTCGGTAGCCTGTTTCCACGCTGCATCTCTGAACTAATAGACAATAGACAATAGGTGCAGGAGTAGGCCATTCGGCCCTTCGAGCCAGCACCGCCATTCACTGTGATCATGGCTGATCATCCACAATCAGTACCCCGTTCCTGCCTTCTCCCCATATCCCTTGACTCCGCTATCTTTAAGAGCTCTATCTAACTCTCTCTTGAAAGCATCCAGAGAATTGTCCTCCACTGCCTTCTGAGGCAGAGAATTCCACAGATTCACAACTCATATGAAAATGTTTTTCCTCATCTCCGTTCTAAATGGCCTACCCCTTATTCTTAAACTGTGGCCTCGGGTTCTGGACTCCCCCGACAACCGGAACATGTTTCCTGCCTCTAGCGTGTCCAATCCCTTAATAGTCTTATATGTTTCAATAAGATCCCTTCTAAATTTCAGTGTATACAAGCCCAGTCGCTCCATTCTTTCAACATATGACAGTCCCGGCATCCCGGGAATTAACCTGGCGAACCTACGCTGCACTCCCTCAATAGCAAGATTGTCCTTCCTCAAATTTGGAGACCAAAACTGCACACAATACTCCAGGCGTGGTCTCACTAGGGCTCTGTAAACTAAACTAAAATAAGTTCCACAGCGCTGTTGTACAGATGAACTTTGTCCACCTGGGAAAAAAAAAAAACTTTATCTGTGACCTTCGGATGAAATACTTCAGTGGAAGTAGATTAGATGGCACTCCTAAAATTACCGTTCATAATCAACGTATTCTCTTATCGTGTATCTGTACACTGGAAATGGATCGATTGTAATCGGGTATTGTCTTTCTGTTGACTGGTTGGCACACAACAAAAGGTTTTCACTGTAATTTGGTACACGTGGCAATAAACTAAACTAAACTCCCTACGCATTCAAAGACAACTAGATGCTTTGTACCACTTCAGACTCCCGGCAAAATAACAGCTGTACAGATGAGAAAGTAGGATACTCCAGCACTTGTCTTAGTGATTGCGAGTTAATTGACCTCTACGAAAAATGCCCCCAATGTGTGTAGAGAGTGTGTAGAGTGTGGATATGAAAGTGGAATCACTTAGAACATATAAAATCATGAGAAGAATAGATCGGGTAGACGCATAGAGTCTCTTGCCCAGAGTTGGGGAAATGAGGACCAGAGAGACATAGGTTCAAGGTGAAGGGGAAAAGATTTAATAGGAATCTGAGGGGTAACTTTTCCACACAAAGGGTGGTGAGTCTATGGAACAAGCTGCCAGAAGGGGTAGTTGAGGCGGGGACTATCCCAACGTTTAAGAAACAGTTAGACAGGTGCATGGATTGGACAGGTTTGGAGGGATATAGACCAAACGCAGGCAGGTGGGACTAGTGTAGATGGGACATGTTGGCTAGCGTGGGGAAGTTGGGCCGAAGGGCCTGTTTCTACACTGTATCACTATATGACTGTACAACTAGTCCGAACGGGTGATCGATGGTCAGCGAGGACTCGGTGGGCCGAAGGGCCAGTTTCCATCAGGCAAGTGGTATAGATGTGTGAAAATGCACACCTCCAGATTCAGGGTGTCTGGAGGTTTGTGTTAGGAAGTTTCCACAGCCATACAAACAAAAACAATGTCCTACAGACATACACACAATTAAGTTCACACAAACATCCATCACAGTGAACCCACTGTGTTGGAAGGCAAAGTCTTTTCTTGCAGGTGGTTGCCGGAGGTTGCAGGTAGTGGAAGCAGGTAGGGAGACTGACAAAAACCTCCGGGAACCGCACGGAAACCTTGGGTAGGGGCGCAAAGTCTCCAGAGGTTTCCGTTCAGGTTTCCTAAGTGGGACAGGGGCGTAAGGCAGCAACTCTTCCACTGCGCCACTGTGCTGTCCTATTCTTCTGGTTTTCACAGGAGATCGTCAATGGGAACGGCACGGTGGCGCAGCGGTAGAGTTGCTGCCTTACAGCGCTAGAGACTCGGGTTCCATCCTGACTACAGTTGCTGTCTGTGTGGAGTCTGTACGTTCTACTTCCGACTGCGTAGATTTTCTCCGGGTGCTCCGGTTCCCTACCATATTCGAAAGATGTGTGGGGTTGTAGGTGAATTGGCTTCTGTAAATTGTTCCCTGTGTGTACAATAGAACTAGTGTATTGGTGATCGGTGGTCAGCGTGGACTCAGTGGTGAAGGGCTTGTTTCAACCCTGTTTCTCTAATCTAAACTAAAGCTTGTTGTGGACATTTCGCAGTAAGTCCATCCTCTCTACTAATTTTGTTAGGGTCATTCCTGTCCATGCCATGATTTTCTGCCTCTCATTATCATCCCATCAGTGTAGAAATGATTAAACTCTATTTCTTATCATAACACATTCGAAAGATGTGCACATTTGAAGGTTAATTGGCTTGGCATAAATGTAAAATTGTCCCTGGTGTGTGTATGATAGTGTTAATGTGCGGAGGTCGCTGGTCGGTGCACACTCGGTGGGCCGAAGGGCCTGTGTCTGCGCTGTATCTCTAAAACTAAAAGCTAAATATCTTTAAAAAACGAAAGTCTTGATGTCTGTGCAAATAGAATAACCCTGAAGGTGCTGAAGTGAAATAGCTCTTTACACTACTTTCTGGGCTGTTCAACTCAAAATGTTTCAAGAAGATAGACACAAAGTGCTGGAGAATCTCAGCAGGTCAGGCAGCATCTCTGGAGAAAAAGGATGGCTGATGTTTGGGGTCGGGACTCTTCAGAATTCTTTCATATTTTGCCCAATTAATTGCTGCAGCAAGAGTCGAGGGCAATTGAGACCTTGATCTGCCATCAAGCAAGCAATCAATCACCTCAATGCAGGCATTTTAATTTAGTTTAGTTTAGTTTAGAGACACAGCACGGAACTAGGCCCGTCGGTCCACCGAGTCTGCGCCGACCAGCGATCCCCGCACACTAACACTATCCTACACATACTCGGGACAATTTACATGGTCAATTAACCTACAAGTCAATACGTCTTTGGAGTGTGGGAGGAAACCGGAGATCCCAAAGAACATTCCGTACAGACAGCACCCGTAGTCGGGATCGAAACCCGGGTTTCAGGCGCTGTCAGGCAATAGCTCTACTGCTGCGCTAACCATGATTGAGGAAGAACGAGAGGAAAAGGTGATGTTTAATGGGTGAATTGTAGTTCAAGCAGGAACAGAAAGGACAATAAAGTGCGGGAAGGAGAAGTAGACAAAGAAACTGGAGGAGTACGAAAAGAAGAATACATTGTTTCGAAGGTATAAGAATGAATGAATTAAAAAGTTGAATGAATAAGTTTATTGGCCAAGTATTCACATACAAGCAATTTGCCTCGGTGCTCTACAGTATGCACTACAGTAGAGAATAACATTCAACATTTTAAATAGCTCCTTATTAAATAGTTTTGGAAGTTCTGGGGTCTTTCCTGTGAGCATTTTGATTGCTGAGTTTCTATCAGACCCTCGAAAAGAATTGGAACCATTGACTGCACTTGTGATCATTAATTGGGGCGGCAAGGGGGCGCAGCGGTAGAGTTGCTGCCTCACAGCGCCAGTGACCCGGGTATGATCCTGACCTCAACAAATTACTTCAGGTAGGGACCAGTCAAACCGAAGCAACGGCCAAGAAAACGCACCAACGCCTTGACTTCCTTAGAAGTCTTAGGAAGATCGGCATGTCCCCAACAACTCTCACCAACTTCTACAGATGCGACGCTGAAACATAGACATAGAAACATAGAAAATAGGTGCAGGAGTAGGCCGTTCGGCCCTTCGAATCTGCCATTCAATATGATCATGGCTGATCATCCAACTCAGTATCCTGTACCTGCCTTCTCTCCATACCCCCTGATCCCTTTAGCCACAAGGGCTACATCTAACTCCCTCTTAAATATAGCCAATGAACTGGCCTCAACTACCTTCTGTGGCAGAGAGTTCCAGAGATTCACCACTCTCTGTGTGAAAAATGTTTTTCTCATCTCGGTCATAAAAGATTTCCCCCTTATCCTTAAACTGTGACCCCTTGTTCTGGACCTCCCCAACATCGGGAACAATCTTCCTGCATCTAGCCTGTCCAAAGAAAGCATTTTATCGGGATGCATCCCAGCACGGTTTAGGGAACAGCTCCATCCAAGGCCACAAGAATTTGCTGAGAATTGTGGACGCAGCCCAGGCCTTCACACAAAACCAACCTCCCTTCCGTCGACTCCATCTACACCTCACGCTGCCTCGGCATAATCAAGGACGAGTCTCACCTTGGCCACTCCCTCTTCTCCCCTCTCCCACCGGGCAAGAGTTACAGAAGTGTGAAAACGCCCACCGCCAGATTCAGGGACAGTTTCTTCCCAGCTGTTATCAGGCAACTGAACCATCTTAACAACTAGAAAGCGACCCTGAGCTCCTATCTACCTCGTTGGAGCACTTGGACTATCCTTGATCGGACTTTACTGGAATCTATCTTGCACTAAACGTTATCCACATTACTCCCTTTATCATGTATCAGTACACTGTGGATGGCCCAATTGTAATCACGTATTGTCTTTCCGCTGACTGGTTAGCACGCAACAAAAGCTTTTCACTGTACCTCGGTACACGTGACAGTAAACTAAACTCAAACGAAACTGAAATGAAATCACCCAGTTCCAATTCTCGAATTAGTCATTAGTCATTAGATAATCAGTCTGAAGAAGGGTTTCGGCTCGAAACGTTGCCTATTTCCTTCGCTCCATAGATGCTGCTGCACCCGCTGATACCTTCGATTTTCCAGCATCTGCAGTTCCTTCTTAAACACTCCAATTCTCGAATTAATCATTTCATTGCATGTGAGCAGTGGTTAAAATGCCCTGTATCTATACGCAGAACAGCCTACAGATAGTTATCAATGGCACACCTTACATCCCTGCAAATAAAAACATTATATTATCAATTAATCCAGATAAATCCAAAGGCTATGAGATATGAGAACCTCTGACATCACTGCAATAACTTCATTAGCTGCCATATTTTTCTAGGTATAGTAATTTGACAGAAAATAATTTCTGGCGTGTATGACTGCTGTTGGGGTGAATGTTGTTATCAATTCTTGGTATTTTGTTGTTGAATTTTAACCTCGCATCTTAGTGGAGGTCACACATTTCCATATAGATTGTTTGGAAGTGCTCCTGCTTTATAAGTTAACTATAAAATTGTGCACTTCTAGTTAGATAATAAGTTGTCGGGGTGGTGTTGTTCTCACAGGGGCTATATTTTTCTCTGCAAATTTTAATTAAAAAGACCCATGTATTTATCATATGGCACCTCACCAGCAATGGTTGCAGAGGAAATTGACTTAGAATGAGTTGCCTTGAAGTGAAGAGGCCACGATTTTGCAAATGAGCTCCAGGCTATGATTGGTATCGAATGTGTATTTTCTGTAATGGCTGTGACTCAGTTGTGTGTTCCAGCCTTGAGGGTAGTAGTATCAAAGTGGCATCAGAGATGCTGCCTCACCCGCTGAGTTACTCCAGCATTTTGTGTCTATCTGCGGTGGAAACCAGCGTCTGCAGTTCTTTCCTGCAGTAGAGAGCGGATGTGAAAGTGGGATCACATAGAACTAGGGGTGATCGATGGTCAGCGAGGACTCGGTAGCCTGTTTCCACGCTGCATCTCTGAACTAATAGACAATAGACAATAGGTGCAGGAGTAGGCCATTCGGCCCTTCGAGCCAGCACCGCCATTCACTGTGATCATGGCTGATCATCCACAATCAGTACCCCGTTCCTGCCTTCTCCCCATATCCCTTGACTCCGCTATCTTTAAGAGCTCTATCTAACTCTCTCTTGAAAGCATCCAGAGAATTGTCCTCCACTGCCTTCTGAGGCAGAGAATTCCACAGATTCACAACTCATATGAAAATGTTTTTCCTCATATCCGTTCTAAATGACCTACCCCTTATTCTTAAACTGTGGCCTCAGGTTCTGGACTCCCCCGACAATCGGAACATGTTTCCTGCCTCTAGCATGTCCAATCCCTTATTAGTCTTATATGTTTCAATAAGATCCCTTCTAAATTTCAGTGTATACAAGCCCAGTCGCTCCATTCTTTCAACATATGACAGTCCCGCTATCCCGGGAATTAACCTGGCGAACCTACGCTGCACTCCCTCAATAGCAAGATTGTCCTTCCTCAAATTTGGAGACCAAAACTGCACACAATACTCCAGGCGTGGTCTCACTAGGGCTCTGTAAACTAAACTAAAATAAGTTCCACAGCGCTGTTGTACAGATGAACTTTGTCCACCTGGGAAAAAAAAAAAACTTTATCTGTGACCTTCGGGTGAAGTACTTCAGTGGAAGTAGATTAGATGACACTCCTAAAATTACCGTTCATAATCAACGTATTCTCTTATCGTGTATCTGTACACTGGAAATAGATCGATTGTAATCGGGTATTGTCTTTCTGTTGACTGGTTGGCACACAACAAAAGGTTTTCACTGTAATTTGGTACACGTGGCAATAAACTAAACTAAACTCCCTACGCATTCAAAGACAACTAGATGCTTTGTACCACTTCAGACTCCCGGCAAAATAACAGCTGTACAGATGAGAAAGTAGGATACTCCAGCACTTGTCTTAGTGATTGCGAGTTAATTGACCTCTACGAAAAATGCCCCCAATGTGTGTAGAGAGTGTGTAGAGTGTGGATATGAAAGTGGAATCACTTAGAACATATAAAATCATGAGAAGAATATATCGGGTAGACGCATAGAGTCTCTTGCCCAGAGTTGGGGAAATGAGGAGCAGAGGACATAGGTTCAAGGTGAAGGGGAAAAGATTTAATAGGAATCTGAGGGGTAACTTTTCCACACAAAGGGTGGTGAGTGTATGGAACAAGCTGCCAGAAGGGGTAGTTGAGGCGGGGACTATCCCAACGTTTAAAAAACAGTTAGACAAGTGCATGGATTGGACAGGTTTGGAGGGATATAGACCAAAGGCAGGCAGGTGGGACTAGTGTAGATGGGACATGTTGGCTAGTGTGGGGAAGTTGGGCTGAAGGGCCTTTTTCTACACTGTATCACTATATGACTGTACAACTAGTCCGAACGGGTGATCGATGGTCAGCGAGGACTCGGTGGGCCGAAGGGCCAGTTTCCATCAGGCAAGTGGTATAGATGTGTGAAAATGCACACCTCCAGATTCAGGGTAAGTCTGGAGGTTTGTGTTAGGAAGTTTGGCGTGCCCACAACAACTTCCACCAACTTCTGCAGATGCGCCGTAGAAAGCAATGTTGTCGGGGTGCATCACAGCACGGTGTGGCAACAGCTCCATCTAGGACCACAAGATATTGCAGAGGATTGTGGACACAGCCCAGTCCATCACACAAACCATTGACTCCATCTACACTTACACAGGGCAGCACAGCTGCTTTACAGAGCCAGTGACTCGAGTTTGATCCCTACTACGGGTGCCATTGGCTAGACCAACAGCATAATCAAGGGTGAGTCTCACCCCAGGTACACAAAATTGCTGGAGAAACTCAGCGGGTGCAGCAGCATCTATGGAGCGAAGGAAATAGGCGACGTTTCGGGCCGAAATCCTTCTAGCAGGCACTGCTGCACCCGCTGAGTTTCTCCAGCAATTTTGTGTACCTTCGATCTTCCAGCATCTGCAGTTCCTTCTTGAACACTGAGTCTCACCCCATGTGCGTATATGTGTATGTATGTATTCAAAAGGGACCGCAACAAATGCAACACCTGTCCCTTCACCTCCCCCCTCGACTCCATTCAAGGTCCCAAGCAGTCGTTCCAGGTGCGACAAAGGTTCACCTGTATCTCCTCCAACCTCATCTACTGCATCCGCTGCACTAGATGTCAGCTAATTTACATCGGTGAGACCAAGCGTAGGTTGGGCGACCGTTTCGCCGAACACCTCCGCTCAGTCCGCCTTAACCTACATGACCTCCCGGTGGCTCAGCACTTCAACTCCCCCTCCCATTCCCAATCCGACCTCTCTGTCCTGGGTCTCCTCCATTGCCAGAGTGAGCAACAGCGGAAATTGGAGGAACAGCACCTCATATTCCGTCTGGGGTCCTTGCGCCCTTATGGCATCAACATTGAATTCCCCCAATTTGGCTAGCCTGTGCTGTCCCCTCCCCTTCCTTCACCCTCTAGCTGTCTCCTCCCACCCTCCCATCCGCCCGCCCTCGGGCTCCTCCTCCTCCCTTTTTCCTTCTTTCTTTCCCCACCCCCCATCAGTCTGAAGAAGGGTTTCGGCCCGAAACGTCGCCTATTTCCTTCGCTCCATAGATGCTGCTGCACCCGCTGAGTTCCTCCAGCAATTTTGTGTACCTTGTGTATGTATGTATGTATGTATGTATGTATGTATGTATGTATGTATGTATCTATATATATATACATATATATTATATATATATGTATATATATGTGTATATATATATACACACACACACACATACGTACACATAAAAAACAAACAATAATAGCGCATTAATATCAATAATAGTCTATGTAGTTCGGAGCTTATTTGGAGGTTGCAGTGTTTCGTAGCCTGATGACTGTTGGGAAGTAGCTATTCCTGAACCTGGACGTTACAGTTTGCAGGCTCCTGTACCTTCTTCCCGATGGCAGGGGTGAAATGAGTGCATGGCCAGGGTGATGTGGGTCTCTGACGATGCCGGCTGCCTTTCTAAGGCAGCGACGCCGGTAAATCCCATCGATGGTGGGGAGGTCCGAACCCATGATGGACTGGGCAGCGTTCGAAACATTTTGCACTCTTCTTCTAGTCAAGTCATGTAAGGATTTTAAAAGCACGCAACAATGCGCGACATAAAACTGAATGGGTGTTCCGCAAACACGGTTCGTCCACTGTTAGGAGGTACTTTTATACACTACGGCGTTGGCGATAAAAGCTACTAAGTCGTCAGTGTGTGAAGCGTCCTAGTGCGAAATCAGTGCGAGGTCCTGCTTAGATGCAACGAGCTGGAGTAACTCAGCGGGTCAGACAGCATCTCTGGTGAAAAGGGCCAACTTACTGCGCTTGTGTTTTGTGGCTGAAAAATGTTGACGTTCAACAGAACGAAAAAAACCAGCTCTTGATGCAAAGCAGAACAAGCAGCAGCTGCCCATAGCAAGATTAACTTACGCTCATCAAGGGCAACACTTTAATTAGAGCTGAATGCTGAGTGATTAGTGTGTACGCCAGCAGGAGAGGGAAATAAAGGCTCGGTGACTGGTTTGGCACTAGATGTCGTGCCCTTTATCCTGTATATCTGTACACTGTGGCTTGCTGTGGCACGGTGGCGCAGCGGTAGAGTTGCTGTCTTTCAGCGCCAGAGACCTGGGTTCGATCCTGACTCCAGGTGCTGTCTGTACGGAGTTTGTACATTCTCCACTTGACCTGCGTGGGTTTTCACCGGGTGCTCCAGTTTCCTCCCACACTCCAAATATGTACTGATTGTAAATTGTCATAAGCTCATACGGAATAGTAGTAGAATTAGGCCATTCGGATCATCAAGTCTACACCGCCATTCAATCATGGGTGATCTATCTCTCCCTCCTAACCCCATTCTCCTGCCTTCTCCCCATAACCTCTGACACCTGTACTAATCAAGAATCAAGAATTCTTTGTGTCCCTAGTATGTGTTGGATCGTGTAAGTGCACAGTACGGGGATCACTGGTCGGCAGTGGTGAAGTTCTTCTCCTCTCCCCGACCAGAGTGTTGCAACATCCTGGTCGGCAGTGACTCGATGGGCCGAAGGGCCTGTTTCTGCGATGCATCTCTAAGCTAAACAAAAAATATATATTTTGTGTAGGGAAGTATCTGCAGATACTGGTTTACACCGAAGATAGACACAAAAAGCTGGAGTAACTCAGCGGGTCAGACAGCATCTCTGGAGAAAAAGAAAAGGTGACGTTTCGGGTCGAGACCCTTTTTCAGAGTGAGAGTCGGGGGGAAAGGGAAACGTGAGATATAGACGGTGATATAGAGAGGAGCGGAACAAATGAGTGAGCAGCGTGGAGAGGATGTTGCAACACTCTGGTCGGGGAGAGGAGAAGAACTTCTTCAAAGTAGGCATACCTTGAGGAGATTTCGCAGTGGAGCAGACGAGATGTGCAAGAAGCAACTGCATGATGCTGGTTTAAACCGAAGATAGACTGTCACAGCAACAATCACAGAATGTAACAAAGCACAGTTTCATCTCCTGCCGCATCCTATGACCAAGTCACAGCAGCAGTACAGGGATTACTTGGCGAGCAGCCAGAGGTGAATTAGGTTTCATTGTTGGAGATAATCCAATCAACACACAAGCTGTAATAACGGCTTTCCTCTTCACCCAGCAATCATTATTGAACCACTTGCTGTCGAACCTTCTCACACAGCGAGAGGAACAAGCCATTCACCCTATTACACCATGTGTCTAATATTGATTCTGATCATGTTCTTAGTTTAGCTTGGAGATGCAGAGCAGAAACAGGCCCTTCTGCCCACCGAGTCCGTGCCGACCGGCGATCACCGCGCACGCTAATGCCCCTGTCCCACTTAGGAAACCTGAACGGAAACCTCTGGAGACTTTGCTGTCTGCACGGAGTTTGTACATTCTCCAGCGTGACCTGCGTGGGTTTTCACCGGGTGCTCCAGTTTCCTCCCATACTCCAAAGATGTACTGATTTGTAGGTTAATTGCCGTGTAAAAAAATTGTGAATTGTCATAAGGTCATACGGAATAGTCTACTCCACCATTCAATCATGGCTGGTCTATCTCTCCCTCCTAACCCCATTTGCCTCCCTCCTCCCCATAACCTCTGACACCCGTACTAATCAAGAATCAAGAATTCAAGATCCTCCTCCATGTCTGCAAAGCCCTCAATGGGCTTGCCCCCACCTACATAAAAAGTCTTCTCGCCCACCCACTCCACCTCCAGGCCCCTCAGATCTTGGGGTTGCTGAATATCCCACATCCTAGGCATAAGCTCAGGGGTGACTGCGCCTTTGCAGTTGCAGCCCCTAGACTGTGGAACAGCATCCCCTTTCCCATCAGAACTGCCCCCTCCATCGACTCTTTTAAGACTAAAAGACTTATCTATACTCCCAAGCCTTTCCTGATGTCCTCTGAGTGAGGGCTACATGTATATATGTATGTAGTCTGTTTTGTTGTGCTATTCGTATAACAAATGTAAAGCACTTTGGCCAACGAGAGTAGTTTTTAAAATGTGCTATATAAATAAATGTGACTTGACTTGACTTGACTTTGCGCCCCACCCAAGGTTTCCGTGCGGTTACCGGAGGTTCCGGGAGGTTTTTGTCAGTCTCCCTACCTGCTTCCACTACCTGCAACCTCTGGCAACCACCTGCAACCTCCGGGAACCGCACGGAAACCTTGGGTGGGGCGCAAAGACTCCAGAGGTTTCCGTTCAGGTTTCCTAAGTGGGACAGGGGCATTACGCTATATCCAACACACACTGGGGACAATTTACAATTTTACCAAAGCAAATGAACCTACAAACCTGCACGTCTTTGGAGTGTGGGAGGAAACCGGAGCACACTGAGAAAACTCACGCAGATCACGGGGAGAACGCACAAACTCCGTACAGACAGTGCCCGCAGACAGGATGGAAAGCGGGTCCCCGGCGCTGTGAGGCAGCAACCTTCCCGCTGCGCCACCGGGCTGCCGCAGTCCTGTGCTGCAGGAAATTATTGAGTCAAAGTCCCAAAACTCTACAAAAGCTTCATTGCGTGAACTTCTAATGGGGACTCAAGAGAGCAAACACGTGGGACAAAGCTAAAACATAACCAAAGATAGACACAAAAAGCTGGAGTAACTCAGCGGGACGGGAAGGAATGAGCGACGTTTCGGGTCGAGACCCTTCTTCCCTCTCTCCAGAGATGCTGCCTGTCCCGCTGAGTTCCGCCATCATTTTGTGTCTATCTTTGATTTAACCTGGCATCTGCAGTTCTTCCCTACGCAGTTTTGGAGAGCAAAATTGGTTAAATGAAAAATTATGCTGGAGGAACTCAGACGTGAGTCGATGGTCAATATTATTTCGCCCAGATTAATTTAACATAATGTTTTTTTGGATGCAGCATTTAATTTTTAATTAATAGAAACATTGCCCCCGGGAAACCTAATGCACGGATGTCCAAGTCTTTGCAGCGACACTATTAACTGCTCTCATAAGCTCACCATGCCCTTTAGTTGTTGGTTGTTGATGCGAAATTGGAGGAAACTAAAAATAAAATGGCATCTAATTTGGTGGTTGTTGGCTTTCATCTTAATTTAATTTGCATTGGGAATGTTTTGATGTTAGGCACATACTCTGCCTCATTCAGTTGAATAACAGGTGCTTTCTGCAGCAAATGCCTCCAAATAGATCATTATCCAGCTTCAATCATTTAGTCCCTACGAGGTTTTGTTTACAGTGTGCATTCAGTGTCTGTGTTGACCAGAAGAATTTCTAATTGATTTTGAGCAACTTATACGTGAAAGAGTCTGGGAGCAGAGGGCGCAGCCTCAGGATAAAAGGATGTACCTTTGGAATGGAGATGAGGAGGAATTTCTTTTAGCCAGAGGGTCGTGAATCTGTGGAATTCATTGGCACAGGTTGGCACAGATGGCTGTGGGTCATTGGGTATTTTTAAGGCAGAGATTGAAAGATGCTTGATTAGTGAAAGTGTCAAAGGTTATGGAGAGAAGGCAAGAGAATGGGGTTGAGAGGGAAAGATAGATCAGCCATGATTGAATGCCGGGACAGACTCGATGGGCAGAGTGGGCTAAATCTGCTCCTGTCTTATGAAATGGTAAACCTAGAATATGTGTACATGCCCATGCACATATGTGATAGGAGCAGAATTAGGCCATTCAGCCCATCAAGTCTACTCTGTGATTCAATCATGGCTGATCTATCTCTTCCTCCTAACCCCATTCTCCTGCCTTCTCCCCATAACCCCTAACACTACTATGCACATCATAGCCATGTACACATCACATCATAAACCGCTAGTATGTATGGAGTGGATGCGAAAATTGAATAACATAGAACAAGTGTGAATGGGTGATCGATGGTCAGCATGGAGCCGGTGGGCCGAAGGGCCTGCTTCCATGATGTATCTCATAACCTCGCGGCCTATCATCGAGACTGTATCTCTGAGCTAAACTAAATGCTGAAGGGCCCTAATGCAGAAGTCACTCCGCAGTGCCAAGGGTGTCTCAGGACAGGAGGGTTGAGTCCCTTCTTCAGACTGAAAGAAGGGTCTCGACTCGAAATGTCAGCCATTCCTTCTCTCCAGAGATGCTGCCTGTCCCGCTGAGTTACGTCAGCATTTTGTGTCGAGCAGCATCTCTATGATGTGCATCATTGAATATTTCTGAGTGATGCACAAAGATCCAAAAATGATTTTTATTTTCTTGCACAGAAAAGATGTTCGGGTATGAATTTTTTCTTCATACCCTAACACTGCAAAAAGCAACTTTATGCCATTGGATTTCCTGGGGTGAAGACAAAACTAGAAAGGATGGGGACGATGAACAAAAATCCTTCTCTCAGAGGGTGGTGAACCTTCTGAAATCTGAACCTGAAATTCCTACCGCAAGGTGCTGTGAATGCTCAGTCATTTTCGAACTCTTTAGAGAATCAAGGGATGTTGTAGACTGTGCCTAAAAACCTGGGATCATTCTTCCCCGTGGCTATCAAACTTTACAACTAACCCCCCCTTCTGTCGTGGGGTATAATGAGACCCACTATCCCCCCCCCCCCCCCCCTCCCCACCGTGACCCCCTCCCCAATCTTTGGTAATGAAATTAAAATGCAATGAGCTGTTTGGCCTGCCCTGTGCTTGAAAATGCAGTGGGAATCAAGCACAGGGCAGGCCAAACAGCTCATTGCATTTTCATTTAATTTCCATTTCCATTGCAGTTTCAAGCACAGGGCAGGCCAAACAGCTCAATGCATTTTCATTTTATTTCCATTTCCATTGCAGTTTCAAGCACAGGGCAGACCAAACAACTCATTGCATTTTCTTTCCATTTCCATTGCTGAGGACCAATCAGCTGATCTCAAGATTTTTTAAACACTCATAATTTTTTATATTTTTCATCGATCGGAAATATTCTTGGGGCTGCCTCAGCGGAGGAGGACTGTGAGTAAGATGGCCAAAAATCATAGCGATATAGGGTAGCATATTTTCTAAAATCAATATACAGTGCAGGCAAGATGTGATCAAGATGAGACTTTTAGTTATATAGATATATATAGATATTTTTTATATATATATATGTGTGTGTGTGTGTGTGTGTGTGTGTGTGTGTGTGTGTGTGTGTGTGTGTGTGTGTGTGTGTGTGTGTGTGTGTGCACACACGCATACATATGTACACATAAAAAACAAAGAACCAATAATGGTGCAATAATAACAATAATAGTCTACGTAGTTCGGAGCTTATTGGAGGTTATAATGTTTAACAGCCTGATGGTTGGAGGGATGAAGCTTGTTTCTGCTAACTGGTAGATGAGAAATCAAGTGGGTCAGACTCATGTTTGGAGAGGGCACAGAAAATAATTATTTTCACAGAAAATTGTCAGAATCTCCAAGACATGGTCAAAACTGCAATACAGGTTAAAAGTGAATTGTAAGTCTTTGCAAAACAAGAATAGAGAAAGAGCAGTGATTTGGAATTGGATTTGTCAGCTCCAGTAAGAGCTTCACAGAGTATGAATATCTCTCTGTGTTGTAAGTCAACTGAAAATTGATTTAACTGCTTTATGGATTTTCTTCACTCTGGCGTTAGCCTTTTCTATTTCAGTTTAGTTTTGTGATACAGCGCGGAAACAGGCCCTTCGGCGCACCGACCAGCGATCCACCTACAGTAGCACTATGCTACACACACTAGGGACAATTTACATTTACACCAAGCCAATTAACCTGCAAACCTGTACGTCGTTGGAGTGTGGGAGGAAACCGAAGATCTCGGAGAAAACCCAGGCCGTCACGGGGAGAAGGTACAAACTCCGCACAGACAGCACCCGGAGTCGATATCGAAACCGGGATCTCCGGCGCTGTGAGGCATTAACTCTACCGCTGCGCCACCGTGCCGCCCTTTGTGAATGTTCTTAAGAACTCAGTGAATCGTGGAAATGCCAGTGGGATTCCTGAATCAACACCAGGTCCTGCACAACTCACGAGAACTCTCCGGATAAAGATGGGCAGCATAGTGGAGTCGCTGCCTCACAGCGCCAGAGGCCCGGGTTTGATCCCCACCTCGGGTGCTGTCAGTGTGGAGTTTGCAAGTTCTCCCTGTGACAGCGTGAGTTTCCTTCGGACGCTCCGGTTTCCTCCCACATCCCAAAGACGTGCGGGTTTGTGTGTTGAGTGGCCTGTGTAAAATTGGCGCAGGGAGTGGATGTGAAAGTGGGAAAACATAGAGTGAGGTGTGAACAGGTGATCGATGGTCGGCATAGACTCGCATCATGCTACACCTCTAATGCTAAACTAAAATTAAGATTGGCACGTTTATGCAGATGACGCAACAGTGCGGAGCTAAAGTGACTGACTAGTTTGTCAGCGTGGTACCTCAGACTTAACGGAGCAGAAAATGTATTGAAATCAAATGTTGGAATAGATAATTGCAGGAATAATACTTTGGAGACATTTATGTATGTGTGAAAAGATCTGGAAATTATTGAACTAGAAGTTGGAGAGCATTATGGCGCACCGTGAATAGAAACCAAGTTTGTGGGGAATACTGTGTTGAAGATTATAGAAACAAGGAATCACGAATGGTGGTTCATACCAAAGATAGACACTAAGTGATGGAACTGTTTAGACAAAAATGCTGGAGAAACTCAGCGGGTGCAGCAGCATCTATGGTGCGAAGGAAATAGGCAACGTTTCGGGCCAAAACCCTTCTTCAGACTGATGTAGGGTGGGGGGTGGGAGGGGGTGAGGGGGGGGGGGGGGGGGGGGGGGGGGGTGAAGAAAGGAAAAAGGAAGAGGAGGAGCCCAAGGGCTGAGGGAGAGCTGAGAAGGGGAGGAGACAGCAAGGGCTACCGGAAATTGGAGAATTCAATGTTTATGCTGCTAGGGTGCAGACTGCCCAAGCGGAATATGAGGTGCTGCTCCTCCAGTTTCCGGTGGTGCTCACTCTGGCCATGGAGGAGGCCCAGGACAGAGAGGTTGGATTCGGAATGGGAGGGGGGAGTTGAAGTGCTGAGCCACCGGGAGATCAGGTTGGTTAATGCGGACCGAGCTGAGGTGTTCGGCGAAACGATCGCCAAGCCTACGCTTGGTCTCACCGATGTAGATCGGCTGACATCTAGAGCAGTGGATGCAATAGATGAGGTTGGAGGATGTGCAGGTGAACCTCTGTCACACCTGGAACTGTTTAGTTTAGTTTAGCTTATTGAGGCACAGTGAAAAGCTTTTGTTGCATGCTATCTAGTCAGTGGAAAGACAATACATGATTACAATCAAGCCATCCACAGTGGACAGATACATGATAAAGGGAGTAAAGTTTAAGATGTGCAAGATAAAGTCTAGTAAAGTCCAATTAAAGGTAGTCCGAGGGTCTCCAATGAGGTAGATGGTAGCCCAGGATCGCTCTCTAGTTGTTGACTAGAGTTGGTTCAGTAGTTGGTTCAGTAGTTGGTCCAGTTGCCTGATGACAGTTGGGAAGAAACTGCCCCTGAATCTGGAGGTGTGCGTTTTCACACTTCTGTACCTCTTGCCTGATGGGAGAGGGTAGAAGAGGGAGTGGCCATGGTGCGACTCGTCCTTGATTATGCTGGTGGCCTTGCCGAGGCAGAGTGAGGCATAGATGGAGTCATTCGGAAGGGAGGTTGGTTTGTGTGATGGTCTGGGCTGCGTCCACAATTCTCTTGCGATTTCTTGCGGTCTGGGATGGAGCTTGTTCCCAAACCCTGCAGCGATGCATCCCGATAGAATGTATTTTTCGGCGCACCTGTAGAAGTTGGTGAGAGTTGTTGGGGACATGCCGAACATCCTCCGCCTTCTGATGAAATAGAGGCTTCAACTTTCTTTTGGCTGCTCACTATCTGAAGTCATTTGTTGCTGGCCCATGGTTCTTTCTTGCTTCCAGCTCTTCAACCTCACCCCCCCCCCCCCTTGCCACTTACTACACCTATTTACCACAAAATCCCTCCCAGCAGTATCCACCTATCACTTCAAGGCAGAGATACTGCAGATAGATTTTTGATTAGTACGGGTGTCAGAGGTTATGGGGAGAAGGCAGGAGAATGGAGATAGATCAGCCATGATTGAACGGTGGAGTAGACTTGACTCTGTCAGTGCTGTTTATTTAATTTAGGTTAGTTTAGACATACAGCGCGGAAACAGGCCTTTTGACCCTTCGGGTCCGCGCCGACCAGTGATCCCCGCACATTGACACAATCCTACATACATTGGAATCAGACAAGTGCAGCTGGGACATGGTCGTAGTGCTATAGATAGTGGTCTGGTGCTCGTCTGTGGGGTCATAGTCCAGGGGTAAGTGCTGGAGATAGTGGCCTGGTGCTCGCTAGAGATAGGGTTTCGACCCGAAACGTTGCCTCTTTCCTTCGCTCCATAGATGCTGCCGCACCCGCTGAGTTTCTCCAGCACTTTTGTCTACCTGTAGCTGGGACATGTTGGCCGATGTGGGAAAGTTGGGCTGAAGGGCCTGTTTCCACACTGTATCATTTTGTGACTCTATGACTCTATTAACCGGGGACAAATTTTACACCTATTCCAAGCCTATTTACCTACATACCTGTACGCCTTCGAAGCGTGGGAGGAAACGGAAGATCTCGGAGAAAACCCGCGCGGGTCATGGGGGAGAACATAGAAACATAGAAACATAGAAATTAGGTGCAGGAGTAGGCCATTCGGCCCTTCGAGCCTGCACCGCCATTCAATATGATCATGGCTGATCATCCAACTCAGTATCCTGTACCTGCCTTTGTCAATCTCCGTGCAGACAAGCGCCCGGAGTCGGGATCGAGCCCGGGTTTCCGGCGCTGTGGGCGCCGTGAGGCAGCAACTCTACCGCTGCGCCACGGTGGTTGCCCGTGGCAACTATCCGCGTACCTTAGGTGGGCAAGCAAAGAATTTCACTGCACCTTGCCGCAGGTGACAATAAAAATATTCCGTTCCGTTCTATGCTCCGTGCTCCGCTGGGCAACCTGAGTTGGAGGGATGCTGAATGACAGGGACATCTCGAGATAATTTGATCAGGGTTGTGGATCATTGTAGCAGCATAATGTTTGTGACAACTAAAACATTATTATTTAAATATATTTCACTCCTAATTGCCTTTTATGCTCTGGCAATTAGACAGTTCTTGTGACTAATGCTACTTTTATTCTTTCAATAATAGCAATTAGTTTCATTGGCGCCACTTCACGCCTCAGACATTCGGACGATTAGACGGCAGCGCTGTTTATTGTTTTGTTTTGCATATAAACCTGCAGGCATCTCACTATAATTCAGAAATAATCATCACCTTTTTTAGTTACATGATGATAGTTTTAGTTTAGTTTGGAGAGACAGCGCGGATACAGGCCCTTCGCCCCACAGAGTCCACGCCGACCAGCGATCCCCGCACATTAACGCAAGCCTACACACACACACACACTGGGGACAATTTGCACTTATACCAAGCATGCACACCCATGCCGATCAACCGACAAACCCGTACGTCTTTGGAGTGTGGGAGGAAACCAGAGCACCAGGTGAAAACCCACGTGGGTCACGGGGAGAAGGTACAAACCCCATGCAGGCAGCACCCGTAGTCGAGATTAAACCCAGGTCTCTGGCGCTGCAAGCTCTGTAAGGCAGCAACTCTACCGCTGCACCACCGTGCCGCCTATAATACCATAGTTATTTGGCTGCAGAGATGAACAGGCAAGAAATGTTTGATGCCAGATGGTCTGAATGTATTTATCAAGCTTTACTGACACTCAATATATTCCCTTGACACCAAGATTTATATTTGCGTGGAAGACACATTATTAATTGTCCTGCTTTAGCTCATTTTATGGTTATTCATATTTGCTTTGTTTGATGACTGATGAACTAATTAATTAAATGTCACAGTAATTATTGACCATTATTATTATCACACAGTGCAAATAAAGCCTTTCATTGTGGTGTGTAGGAAG